>NW_015176514.1:222835-239984 GCF_001447785.1 Gekko japonicus | reverse complement strand
CCTCCGGAAGTAAACCGGAACTGCCCCCGCTGAGGTCATTTCTATGGATGAGATCTCGCTCTGCCCCGGATGGAAAAGCTGGCGGACAGGAAGTGAGGGTTGTCAGGGAGAGCGCTCCGGTTTTTCCTCACTCCACCCTTTGCTTCTACAGGTTCACTCTGCGTATGTGCTCTGTACGCGTGCGTTAAGTGCCGTCTAGTCGCTTCCGATTTATGGCGGCTCCACGGATTAGCGGTTCTCCAAAACGTCCTGGCATTAACCGCCTTGATCAGGTCTGGAGAACTGAGGGCTGTGGCTTCCTTGATTGAGTCTGTCCATCTCATTTTGAGTTTTCCTCTTCTCCTGCTGCCTTCAAATTTTCATACCCTTATTGCCTTTTCCCCCCAGTGACTCTTGTCTTCTCATAATATGACCAGAGTACGATAGTCACAGTTTAGTCGTTTTAGCTTCAAAGAGAGTACAGGCTTGATTTGATCTAGAACCCACTGATTTGTCTCGTTTTGTGGTCCATGGTACCCATAAAACTCTTCCAACACCACATTTCAAAGGAATCTTTCTCCTGTCAGCTTTCACACCCATACATAATAACCAGGGTGTGAATTAACTTGACCTTGATCACCAGCAACACATCCCTACACTTACGAATCTCTTCTAGCTCCTTCAAGGCTGCCCTTCCCAGTCTCAATCTCCTGATTTCTTAGTTGCAGTCTCCCTTTTGGTTGGTATTGGAGTCAACGAATAGGAAATCTTGAACAATTTTAATTTCTTAATTGTCTGCCTTGAAGTTGTGAAATCCCCCAGTAATCATTACTTTTGTCTTCTTGATGTTCAGCTTTAATGTTGCTTTGGCACTTTCTGCTTTAAACTTCAGCAGTAGTTGTTTCAAGTCTTCACTATTTTCTGCCAGTGATGTGGTGTCATCTGCATATTTCAAAAAGTTAATGCTCTTTCCAGTAGTTTTCACTCCACCTGCATCTAAATCTAATCCAGTTTTCCTTATGATATGGTTCTGCATATAGATTGAAGAGACAGGAAATAAAATACATCCTTTTCTGACACCTTTGCCAATTGGAAACCATTCTGTTTCTCCATATTGAGTGCAGGGGGTTGGACTAGATGACCTGCAAGGTCCCTTCCAACATTCTATGATTCTATGATATTCTGTCCCAACAGTAGCCTCTTGTCCAGAGTATAGGTTGCACATCAAAACAATCAGATGCTGCAGCACTTCTGTTAAAACCAATCATAGCTTTTCATGATCCACACAGTCAAAAGCTTTGTGGTAATCTAAGAAACACAAGCTGATTTTCTTCTGAAATTCTCTCATATGGTCCAGTAACCAACATAAATTTGAACTACGGTGTCTAGTGCCTCTTCCTTTTCTGAATCCAGCTTGAACATCTGGCATTTCTGACTCCATATATGCTAACATTCTCTGTTATAAGATTTTAAGCACCACTTTACTCATCTGAGAAATTAACAGGACCGTCTGATAATTGCTACATTCTTTCACATCTTTTTGGAATTGGAATGTAAACTTTGTTTCAAGTCTGTGGGCCGCAGTTTTCTTTTCCATATTTGCTGGCACAATCTTACAAAGGTGGAAGAAGAGAAGAGATTGGACTTATATCCTGCCCTTCACTCAGAGTCTCAGGGCGGCTTACAAACTCCTTTCCCTTCCCCTCCCCACAACAGACAGCCAGGTGGCAACCACTGCCAAATCGGCCTTTTACCATCTTCGGCTGATCCGGCAGTTGGTCCCTTTCCTCGACCTGGCTACAGTGATCCATGTGACGGTCACCTCGAGGCTAGACTACTGCAACGCTCTCTACATGGGACTGCCTCTGTCGCAAATCCGGACGCTGCAGCTAGTGCAGAATGCTGTGGCCAGGTTGCTGATGGGCCTCCTGAGGTGTGAGCACATCTGGCCTGTGCTGAAAGCGCTGCACTGTGTCATGCCTGCCTCTGACGTGGCTACAGAAGCAGAGCCTGACAGCCAGGAACAAGTGGACTTGGCACCTTTAACTGAGGAAAATGTAAGTCCTGAGGAGAATAGCACCCCCAGGAGACACCTGCGTCTGATCAGGCACTGCCTGGCCCAAGTGGATCACCCCCCGAATCTCCCCCACCTGTTAACCGGCTCAGAAACCAAAGACGACAGGAGCTGAATGAAAGAAGGAAGGCTGCACGCATGCGCGGTCGACGCTCATTCAGCCCTGAGTTTTGACAGCAGCCTGGACCTTGTTTCCAGGAGCTAATTAATTAATGAGCCAGCACGCTATTTCAACAGACCTGGTGCTTTGAGCAATTCGTGCTGGCAACTTCGGTTGACAGAACCAGGCACTCTGTGTGAGCTTGCTTCGGATCCTTTGATCTCTTGGCAGTTAGTCACTCGGCTTTGGAACTCTGGCTTCTTGACCCTCGGCATCGTGTTTTGACTACGGCTTCGGCTCAGCGTTTATCTGACTTCACCTGATTTATGGACTCTGACCTCTGGTACGTTTGACTCTGGCTGTGTGAATTGCTTAGGACTTGTTTAAAGGTTTTCCTGACTGAACTCCTTGGCTGAATCTCGGACTGCTTATTGAACTTGCTTTGATTAATCTGCGCTCCCTGGCTCTGTCACGACACACTGGCTGCCAATAGCATACCGGATTCGCTTCAAAGTGCTGGTCCTTACCTTTAAAGCCCTATATGGCCAGGGTCCGGCATACCTTTCTCCACATATGCCCCAAAGAGCACTTCATGCGGGGTCACAACTCCGTCTGGTGACCCCCGGCCCTAGGGAGACTAGGCTTGCTACAACTAGAGCCAGGTCCTTTTCAGTGGCAGCTCCTACCTGGTGGAATGAGCTACGGAATGAGATCAGGGCCCTGCGGGACCTTTCACAGTTCTGCAGGGCCTGCAAGATGGAGCTCTTCTGCCAGGCTTTTGGGTAGGAGCCGCCACTACTACCACCACCAATGATATTGGTACCAATGGGGTAAGAGGACAGCCCTATGAATATCAAACCGTGACAGCCACTGGATGGGGATGAGTAACATCTACGGGGCATTATCCTCCTTGTTGAAGGAGTATCGTTGTTTTATAACATTTCTGAGATACCATCTTGTTATATTAAGAGACTGAAACTAGTGAGCACTATTGATTGTCTTGTTTTTATTGTTTTATATATAGGCACATGGTGCCCTTTGTAAGCCACCTTGAGCCCGTTCGCGGGGAGGGCGGGGTAGAAATACAATAATAAATAATAAATAATAAATAAATAAATAATTTACCAGTCATGAAGAAAGAAGTCCACGGAAACAGCAAGACCAGCGTTTCGTGGTGAGAAGACACCCAACAAAGGGGGAGGGGGTTGCAAGAGGATCCAAGTCACACACACTGCACCAGTGGCTGAGTGCTCTTGATATAGGGCAAAATGCACCCTGGGGTAAGCTGATGTATTTGCCCGAAAAACAATAACTCGATGGAGTTTTCTAAGGTGGACCAAAAGGTGAGGGAAAAGCTTGATGATCCTGCAAGTACCAGATGGGCAAGCTAATAGGTTTGGTGAATTGAATTAAAAGTTGATTAAGTAGCACTTAATTAAGGTAAGTGAGTGCAGAGGAAGTAAGGTTGGACTTGACTAGATTAGTCCAAGGTGAATTAAAGATCCTGATGGACCCATTATCCATCTCTCAGGGCCATGGAGAGGGCAGTAGACAGCCTCACCTTCCAAAATATTTGCCCAGGCTTGTTCCTGACTGACATCCATTCTGTTTCATTTTGGGGCCAGGCAGTATCCTGTACTTATGATTTTTGAGGTGGGGAGGAAAAGAAGAGGAGTAGTAGTTGGTTTTATACCCCACCCTTCACTACCCAAAGGAGTCATGGAGTGGCTTACAATTACCTTCCCTTCCTCTCCCAGCAACAGACACCTTGTGAGGTAGGTGGGGCTGAGAGAGCTGTGACTGACCCAGGGTCACCCAGCTGGCTTCATGTGGAGGAGTGGGGATATCAAATCTGGTTCTCCAGATTAGAGTCCTGCCGCTCTTACCAGTACACCAAACTGGTGTTTCTGTCTCTATAAGCTATAAACTACCCCTCAGTGAGAAGAAAGTTCTGACTGCTGACCCTATACTGAATCAGATCATTAGTCCATCACAGTCATCATGGTCTATTCAGATTGGCAGTGGCTGTCCAGGGTCTGAGGAAGAAGTCTTTCAAATCCTCCTCTACCAGATACTTTAATGAGATGCCAGAGATGGAACCTGGGACCTTTTGCATGCCAAGCAGATGCCCAACCGCTGAACCAAAATCAACTCAGAATACAGTGAGAGGTTGGTGGGTTTTTTTTAATGAACTGTTATAAAAGGAATTTCAAATAAATACCTGTTATCATGTGCCTTTTATTTATGGTGCAGCAATGTTTAAAGTATACAGAACAAAGTTTGAGTCCAGTGGCACCTTAAGACCAACAAAGTTTTATTCTGGGTCTAAGCTTTTAAGTTGTTGTGATCTACCCTGAGCCCATTTGTGGGGAGGGCGAAATATAAACTTGAAAAATAAATAAGCTCCCTCCTGAAAGTCTACCTTTTGCAGGCATTGCTTCCATATACCCAGGAATTTGATATGCTAGAGCTGGCCAACCCTACCGAGTGCTCATGTGTACCACATTGGGGACCCATTGCTTTAGGGTATCAGGCTGACCGGCAGTGTTCCCTCTAAGCTGAGTTAGTGTGAGTTAGCTCACAGTTTTTTAGCCTCCGGCTCACTGATTTTTGTCTTAGCTCAGGAAGGATGGCTCCAGAGCAAACTGATTTATGCAGCAGCCAAATCGCTCGCTCACAACTTTAATGCCAGTAGCTCACAACGTAGAATTTTTTCTCACAAGACTCCAGAGCTTAGAGGGAGCATTGCTGACCGGGGGCACAGGGCAGAAGGCTAATGTGGTGTAGCAGTTAGAGTGTCTTTCTAGAATGCTGCTTGATTTGTAACAATATTTATAATGTTATTTTGTATATAATTAAATTTTTAATAAATATCAAGCTCCAGTATGACCCAGAAAACCTAAATGTAGTGCACACTGTACCCTAAAAGCACAGGAATAAATGAGCATTCATTGGGTTTAATTTAGTCCAGTATCCACAGATAAAATTGTAGTTCTTTAAATATAATACCCATGTGAAGGACTTTGAAGTTCATTCTGGGATGGAAGCCAAAAAAGAGGCTTAGCAGTAAAGGGAATTTTCTTTACCAGTGAAAACTGTCTCTCTCAGAAAATGTGGTGCAGGCCTTTACTGGTGCAAACATGCAGTTCTAAAATATACTTTAGGAAACACTACAATGACATTATGATCTGTGAAAACAAGTCAAGGCTTCTAAGTCAAGACTTCTAAGTGACAATCAATTTTATTTTAATACATTGCGATCAGAAATTAAGGGCATGAAATCTATTTTGCTGTTTTCAGAGCTTGATCTTATATTCTATAGAGATGCTCAGCTGGAAATGTTCTAACCAGTATTGCCCCAAAACATAAGCTTTCATAAATATAGCAAATATTCCAGATCCAGACAGCATTATTTCGTACATCTGGCCGCAGTCAGAAACCTTCAGATTTAACAGTTATTCTGACACCTCGCCATCTGGTTTAATTTTCCTGGGAGACAACATGGACAGCAAAGGGGGAGAATAACTCAAGAGATATATGCTAGACAGGAATGTCATCTCACCTGAACAATTAACTAAATCTTCCTTCTGTGATTAAATTACACTTCACCCAGATATCTGTATAAGAATTTTCCACTTTATGGATGTTGAGTTTATACTCTGTGAATGCTCAGGAGCTAAGCTCAAACTGCCCTGACTGGTAGCCTGGTCAAACAAAAGAGCCAAATCTTCCCCTTCCCTTTCTCTCAATTGTTTCTGAGTTCCAAGCTGCTCAGTGGGGTGGCTGCAAACTTATTGGTATGATGATTAAGACAACCCAAGAAACAGGACACTGGCTTGAGCACATATGGGACACACTTCTCCTTCCCACCATGGTGAAATCAAAGAGGGAGAGGGAGTGTTTGTAGGGCTTGTGGGAGGGGATGGAGAAGGGATCCCTTAAAAGAAGGGGGCAAGTATGTTTTAAACAGTACAGGGGAAGCCATTGCTTTGAGACACATTCTGGTGGTGGCAACCATACTTTGAGAGAGTCAAGAAGAAGCAGCCCTCCTAAGCAAATGTGCTTTAAACAAGAGACTTATCCTATAGACAAAGGGATGGATCTGAACTGAACAGAGCCTACACAATTAACCTAGCATTAGAAAGAAATGCCTGCCAATCTCTTTAACGTCACAGGTATAATTTTAGTCAGGGAAGGAAGATTGTGTTTATGGAGAAATGCCTTGCAAACTGAAGATAACATATATATTTCAGTGACTGAGTTTACACTATATCCAGGCTTCAGGAGCTCCTCTGCAAACCCATAAACTGCTAGCAGCTGAGAGGAAGAGTGCAGAATATCATTCACCTATGCCCTAAGGAAATGAGAAGGGAGCACTCACTGGAGAAGACCCTGATGCTGGGAAAGATTGAAGGTCAAAGAAGACGGGGACGGCAAAGGATGAGATGCTTAGACAGTGTCATCGATGCAACGAACATGAAATTGAGCCAACTTCAGAGGACGGTGGAAGACAGGAGGGCCTGGCGGGAGCTGGTCCATGGGGTCACGAAGAGTCGGACTCGACTGTGCGACTGAACAACAACAAATGCCCTAAGCACCAGTATTTTAGTGCTTACAGGTGCTAAAGGCTATGGCTGAAGTATAACAAAAGGGTTGTAATCTCACACCTTGTTAAAATGTCACACCTAAAGTGACAGAAATTTGGACAGCCAAATGGCTAGATAGTAATATCTCCCTCTTGAGGCAGGAAGATCAGAATGAGGCCAGAGAGGGGTGGACTGTTAAAAGGAGGATTATACATTCCCAGAAGCTATCATCCATCTTGCTCTTCTCTTGGGATGGGCACTAGCCATGAAGGACTAAATCTTTACCTAGGGATTCCATCTTGTCCACATGGCCAGAGACAATGGGAGGTGTCCCACCTCTAAGAGCAAAGGTAACAACAGACTTTTAAATGCTGCAACTTCAAGTTTTCCTAGCCTATCCTAGCAACAACATCAGTAGAATAAGTATGGAGTTTAGAGTAAGAGGACTGCATGTGTTATCCTTTTCTTTATGTCTTTGATCAGCCTGATGTTTGTACAGACCATGTGTACTCATTTATTGTTGTCTATTGTCCGGCTCCGTCTGGGGCCAGGGAGCTGACCCACACGTGGCCGTGGCGTCTGGCTTCCCACCAGGGCGGACGGTCCTGGGAGTTTGTTAAGGAGGAGTTTGCCATGGGGCCTCAGATAGGCAGGGAACGGAGTTAACGTCACCCCTTAAGTCCCTCTGCCGACGTGCACAGGACACCGCTCGTTCTCCCCCCCCTCTCTCTATTTCCCTCAGCTCAGTTTCGTCGCATGTTTCTCCTCCCCAGCCCCTCTGCATCTCTCTCCTTTTATTCCCCCTTCTCCAGTCTCAGCACCGCCTGTGTTTCCCACCCCCTCCACTCTCAGTCTGGCCCTGCCCCCGGTGATAAGCCAGGCCCAGGACACTGTCTGGGCGTTCCGGGCGTGGTCACAAGTGTGCCGACGGTCCTGTCAGCCGCTGCCTGGGCTCCTTGCCATGTCCACCCTCAGCTCTCTCTCCTCAACGTCCACGCCGCTGCTCGCTGGGGCGAGGTTTCAGGGTGCACACTCCAGTGGCCGTGCTCTGCCGACGCTACTGCAACCCTCTGGGTCCACCAGTGGAGGGTCCACCTCCACCAGTTGCCATGGCGGCGTAGTTCCTCTGCTGGTTCCCGGGTGAGCCGGGCGGTTGGGGCATCCCATGAACCCCTAGCAAGTGGCTTTCCAACATATACAGCCTTTGCATATGAAGGTTTCGTTCCAGCCTTTAACCGTCCTCTTCTCCATTGCTCCCTCTAATCCCTCCTAGTAGTCTAAGAAACTCACTCTAGTAGCCATAAGGACACATTTTACTTGATCAACATGTATTTGCAGTGAAGAAAAAAAATATCAACTAATGTATGGCACAGAAGATACTGTTTCCAGGGTCAGATCTTCATTTCCAAAAATACAAATGAAGAAGAGCAATGGAAAGGGCAGGAGCAGCCATTAGAGAGGGTTAGCCCATGACCCACTTTCTTACCCCTCATTCACAGGGGTAAGAACAAGGGCCTAAGGAGTCATTTTACCACGCTCATCGATCAAGATTGTCCCAGCTGTTGTTTTTGTGCACTTTCGCATTGGCAGTCATTACACTGTCTCAGTGGCTTGGGTGAGAGTAGCAGGCAGGGCAGTCTTATTGCATGAGCTGCTTTATTCTCTGGGGCTGCACCTGCTAAGCAGGAGTGAAGGTCTGGCAGAGGCTATGGCTTCTTTCCCCTTTGATAGACTATTACTACCCATTTGTCTTGCGGGATACAAAGACTTTGCTTGCATGTGTGGGCAGGCCGGCCTGCAGGGACTGAGCAATAACAGAGACGGAGACTCAGGCTTTCCCTCCTCCTTAATAGGTAGTGTGCCTGCTAAACAGATTAGAGTTGCCAACTCTGGGTTGGGAAATTCCTGGAGATTTGGGGTGGAGCCTGGGGAGGGCGGGGTTTGGGGAGGGGAGGGACCTCAGAGGGGTTCCCATGATTCCTGTGACCTGCTGTCTCTCAGTTGGATGAATCACAGAAGAACTCAGGTTCTGGTATAAAATAACCCGTCACACTAAAAGATAAAATAAATATATGTTAATCGTATCATGGACTTCCTTCATACCTTGCAAATAATTAGATGTTTAGTTTTTAGATTAGTATTTAGACCCTTGAATAGGTTTTGCTTTTCTCCTTTAGCTGAAGATAGTGGTCTTAAGCTTGCCTGTCCTCCCAACTCAGATACAGACAGATCGAAAAGAAGAAAAGTTTCCTCAAGAAGTTGATGCAATGCTATCCATTTTTCGTAATTACATGAAAGGCAGTTCATTTTGGATGTTTTGTGCAGCAACTTTTACTCTTTATGATTTGAATGTTGCTGCACAAATTAACTCCAGTGTTAGGCTCTTTAGAAATGTCAAGCACTCAAATAATCCTCCATCAGCAAATGTATTCAATGCAAAATACTATGTTAATGTGAAGCTAAGGCTCAAATCTTAAATCTGTAAATGGAAGAGAACTCAAAGTTAAAGAGTTTCTATGGCAACCTTGAGCTGTTTCTATATGCAATATTCTTTGGCTTAATTACTGCCTTTATTGATCAGCGTTATATTAAAAGCCCTAAATTATTGATTTCAATAGCCAATGTTCAATTAATCCACCAAACATGCTATTCATACTGTGGTTTAATTGCCTCGGTACATGTCATTCTGGAGATATTTGTTCAATGGTAGCCAAATTTGTACTTTAAAATTATCTGTGTAATGCTAGGAAGTACAAATATATTGTTATTAATTGTAATCATTCATGAATTTTTTTTCTTAAACCACATTATAAGCACAGCAGCATAAAAGGTACTATAGCTACTATAAGCAATGATGACCACCCATAACCAGTAGTTACTGGGAGTAATAACGGAACAGCCTTTTATTAAAATACCACATGGAACCCAAGACTGTGCTGATTTACTGGCAAGTGACTCTGAACGGGTTCAGCGGAGCGTGTTATCAAATAATCATGGGGCTGATTTATTTCTCTTTGTCTCCCAAGACATCTACTGGACTAGTTTTTACCCTGATTTTTACGTGTCTCAATTATTTAATTTTATTTTGCCTACTATTTTAAGATTGGTTCACTGCATAGTAATAAAAATAATACTGTTATTTCTAAATCAGCTTTTAAAAGGTTTCATAGATCTTTGATGGCTTGAACATTTTTTATTTGTTTTCATGTTGGCTTTGCTTTTTATGGTTTTCATGTTGTGTTTTAAAGTCACTCCAACAACCCGTTTGGTTGTGTGACTAAAAGTATTATAAATATCAGTGCCATTCTAAGCAAAGTTACACCCTTTTCAGCCCATTGACTTCAAAGGACTTAGAAGGGTGCTTGGAACCCTTGCTTGGGACGGTACTGTAAACAAATTTAACTATATTTTTACAATATCAAGATCAGCTATAAAAAGGGATAGCAGACCTCCCTGGTATATGAATTGCTTTCTCTAGAACCTTCATATAAACTAGTAATTCAGAGACTTTAGAAGTGTGCCATGCGAAATTAACAAAAACAAGCAAATATTTTCTGAGTCCACCGTACCTACCAACAAAGGCAGCAGTCTGTTGCATCTCTGCACAAAACATTGCTTCAGCCTTGCCCCAATCCTTTGTCTCCACTGAGAGCAGGGAATTCTGCCATGTCCCTACATTACTCGTGAATGGATTCTGAAACTTCCAGCGCCTTATACCTTAGTCTGTCCCTATTGTCTACTCTTACTGACAGCAGCTCTTGAGGATCTCAAACAGAAGAGAAAGACATTTAGCAACACCTGGTACTTAAGACTCTTTTAGTTGGAAATGAACATGGGATCTTCTGCAGGGAACACATATGCTCTACACTGAGCCATGGTCTTCCCTCTGCAGAAATGTAGCAGAATTCCCTGTCCTCAACAGATGTACACTCTGAACATTTACTTGAAGCTAAAGAGAGGCTAAATTCTGGAAGGTTGGCATGTTTGTGAGTGGAAGAGGAGTTCTTCTCAAGAAAATGCCTTATCCGAAATGGGACAGGGGGCTGATGTCAAACTAATTGCAAATGAAACCAAAACAGTTTTGTTTTGAAATCATGTTTTGAGTATATACACAATTATCATCAAAATGGGCCTATGAGTCTGAGCATATCTAAGGTACAGATTTTTGTTGTATCTCTGGAAACCGTTAACCAGCTTACACATTCTTGGCCTGATACTTTAACTATTATACAATGCTGGCTGTCCACCTGACACATTTGGGGAAGGGCCATGGCTCAGTAGTAGAGCATCTGCTTGGCATGCAGAGTGTCCCAGATTCAATCCCTGTGGCATCTCCAATTAAATGATGTGGCATTTGGTGAGACCTTGGAGAGCTGCTGCCAGTCCGAGTAGACAATACTGACTTTGATGGACCAAGGGTCTGATTCAGTATAAGGTAGCTTCATATGTTCAGAGGTCATTTCGCGGGGGATCGCGGGGGAACACAGTTCCCCCGGGTGAGGTACGGGGGCGGGACACATGATGAAGCCCCGCCCCCTGCTTCCGGCCGCCCCACTTCCGGCCCTCATTCAGCCAGGAGGAGGCAGGAGAAGAGGGAGGGTAAGTTGCTTCCTCCCTGCCTCTCCCCACCCCTGCCTGCCTGGGGCCAGGGAGGGCCTTCGCGGGGCTTCCTTGCACTCCTGCTGGCCTTGCAGGTCCACCGCAGGGCCCCTCATGGGGCTCGGTAGTGGAACTGCAAGGCCGCCGGTGGCGGCCGGGACCGTTGGGGGTGGGGTGTGTGGCCTTATGACACATTTCCGGTGATGTCAGGGGGTGTGGCCTTATGACACACTTCCAGTGATGTCAGGGGGTGTGGCATATGCTAATTAGTTATGCTAATGAGTTCCCCTAGCTCTTTTTCTACGAAATGACCCCTGCATATGTTCATGTCCAAGAAAGCTATGATCACTGACAGTGGAAAGAAACAGATGACACCTACATCTGGACAGTTACCGCCAGTTTGGACCCCATCAAAGTATATTTATAGTTACAATTTTTGGCTCCATTGTTGATTACTTTGCACTTGCCCAACTTGAACCTCATTTGCCCACTCATGATTCCTCATGATGCCCACTTGCCCAGCCTTGACAAATCCCTCTGGAGTGCCTCACAGTCCTCCTTGGTTCTCACTGCCCTGAACAACTTTATGTCCTCCACAAACCTCGCCACTTCACTTCTTATTCCCAACTCTAAATCATTAATGAAGACGTTTAAAAGCACCGGACCTGGAACTGAGCCCTGCAGTACCCCACTGCTTACCGCCTTCCACTGTGAAAACTGCCCATTTATAATTACTCTGTTTCCTGTTAATTAACCAGTTTTTATTATCTTATCCCATGACTGCTGAGTTTACTTAGGAGCCTTTGATGAGAAACTTAATCAAAAGCTTTCTGGAAGTCTAGGTAAACAACATCAACTGGGTCACCCTTGTCCACATGTTTGTTCACCCTCTAAAAGAATTCTAAAAGGTTAGTGAGACAAGATCTTCCCTTACAGAATCCATGCTGATTCTTCCTCAATAGCTTTTGTTCATCAAGGTGCTTACTAATTCTATCTTTAATAATGGATTCCACAGACTTACCTGATATCAAAGTTAGATTGACCAGCCTGTAATTTCTGGATCTCCTCTGGAACCTTTTTTAAAGATGGGAGTTACGTTAGCTACCTTCTTGGTAGACGATACCACTCTAATGGTAGAAAGTGAGGAGGATCTAAAGAGCCTCTTGCTAAATATGAAAGAGGAGAGCACAAAAGTTGGCTTGAAACTCAACACCAAAAAAACTATGATAATGGCATCTGGCCCCATTACTCCTTGGCAAATAGGAGGAGTCATGGAAGCAGTGACAGAATTCACATTCCTGGGATCCAAGATCACTGTAGACGGTGACTGCAGCCATGAAATTAAAAGACACTTGCTCCTTGGGAGGAAAGCTATGGCAAACCTAGACAGCATAATAAAAAGTAGAGACATCATCCTGCAAACAAAAGTGCATATAATCAAAGTAATGGTATTCCCAGTAGTAATGTATGGCTGCGAGAGTTAGACCATAAGGAAGGCTGAACACCGAAGAATAGATTCTTTTGAATTATGGTGCTGGAGAAGACTCTTGAGAGTCCCTTGGACTGCAAGGAGATCAAATCAGTCAATCCTAAGAGAAATCAACCCTGACTGTTCCCTTGAAGGCCAGATACGGAAGCTGAAGCTCAAATACTTTGGCCACCAAATGAGAAGGGAGCACTCACTGGAGAAGACCCTGATGCTGGGAAAGATTGAAGGTAACAGAAGAAGGGGACAGCAAAGGATGAGATGGTTAGACAGTGTTGTTGATGCAACAAACATGAGCAAACTCCAGAGGATGGTGGAAGACAGGAGGGCCTGGCGTGATGTGGTCTATGGGGTCGTGAAGAGTCTGACTCGACTGTGTGACTGAACAACAAAAGTCCTCGGGGCTGGAGGCAGATTTTAGTGGTAGATTGGATATTTTTGTCAGGAGACCCACAAGTTCACATCTGAGTCCTTTCAGAACTCTTGGGTGTATGCCATCTGGGCCTGGTGATTTGTCAGTTTTTAAGTTTCCATCAGGCATGGGACCTTCTCTTTCATCAACTCAATCCGACTCAGGTTTTGCAACACCCCTCCTGACATCAGCAGTTCTGGAGTGGGCAAACACCTTCCATCTTCAACAGTGAAGACAGAGGCAAAAAAAAGCATTCAGCTTCTTTGCCATTTCCTGATCATCCTTTAATAATCCTTTTACCCCTTCGTCATCTAATGGCCCCACTGCTTCTCTGGCTCTACTTCTAAAGTATTTGAAGAACATTTGCCAAGGACCTCACAACAGCCCTATAAAATAGGTTGTGCTGAGAGACAATGATCAATCCAAGATCACCTAATGAACTTCAGGGCAGACTGGAGATTTGAACCCGGGTCTCTCAGATCTTCAGAGGACGGCGGAAGACAGGAGGGCCTGGCGGGAGATGATCCATGGGGTTGCGAAGAGTCGGACTCGACTGTGCTACTGAACAACAACAACAACTCTCAGATCTTGATCTGATACTCTAACCATTATATGACGCTGGCTGTCCACCTGACACCTGAATATTGCAGATTTGTACTATGGATAGACCATGTTCATATCTATCCAACATGATTACTGGGTTGATCTGTGCCTTCAGAATGTATTTAGCATACGTGTTACTGGTGGAATTAAATGTCGCGTCCCTGTGCTGTGGCAATCATTGAAGCAATTCACTACCTTGAGACCATACTAAGAACCTTTCAGTGACCATCCTGTCACTGCGCTACCTGCTATATTCCACCATGATTTGGCATAACTAACTTAGGCGCCTCTCTGAGGAGAACTTTATGATAAAAACATGTAATTTATATTTGAAGACCTCTGAGATATTTTTATGCTCTTAAAACCAGGCACTGGAAGATTAACTATGGCTCTCTGTGTATGGGACAGGTCTTACCTTCAGATAATTTTTATAGTAAATGTCATGGCCTAGTCTTCACTCTGTAATGTCTACTGCAAAAACGTTTCTGCCATCAACCCCAATTATCTTCTCAGCAAATGTTGCTGTATCAGCATTGACACCAGGACCTGATATCACTTAGTTTGCTGTGTTTTACAGTGATTCATCACTGCCGAACAGATTCTTCTTCTGAAAATAACATTAAGTCTTTTCCTTGCCATGAATTTGTGCTGTTCACTTGCTTGATTAGTAACTTTGTTAATTCCTCCACTGTTCATTTCTGATAGGCATTGACAGAAGTCACAAGAGCAGTGTCTCCCAGTCCTCAACCATGTTTAAAAGGTGTATGTTGACACTCCTTAACTAGGGGTCCCCAACCTTTTTGAGGCTGTTGGCACCTTTAGAATTTTGAGAGGAACGTGAGCACCACCCAGGGTCACCAATCTCCAGGTGGGGCCTGGAGATATCATAGAATTACAGTTCATATCCAATGGCTATTTTGGAGCTTTACACCTCACTGCAGAAGGTGGAGCAAACCACAATACCTCCCACCCTTCTTTGCAAAAGAATCACAGAGAGAGAATAGGAAGAAATGAAAGAAAACTCAAGGGGAGGGAGGGAGAATAAAAATAAGTAAAGCCTAAAGGGGAAGTGGTACCACACACTGACAAAGACAAGTACTGGTACTTATCGTTTTTCCTGATGTGAATGCTATTGCATTGGAAAACTCTTTCATTTGAATAAGGGCGGCCAGTAACAAGCTCAGCAGGAGCCAGGGGAAGTACTGGCAGGTGCCATGAGACCCATGGGCACAATGTTAGGGGACCCTTCTCCTTACCATTACTTGTTCAATTGTGATCTCAGCCCATTACCAGTCGGTCCAGATTATAACAGTCTGTATGAGAGCAACTTTTCTAGCAGAACATTTGCAGTAGATGTATAAGAACACATCTAGCATGCATAGGTTGGATTCTGAAGGATTGCAAATGGAGTGATTTTGCAGAAGGGATTTTGTCAGTTTTCACTTCTCTCTGAAACCACCTAAAAATCATTCTTGTGGGTTGGGAAGATCCTGAACAGTACATGATGTAGTGCAGGCCAGCGACTGGGTGTGGGGAGAATACATAGTATTCTTTGTTCTACAAAGAGCTTGTGCAAGAATTGTGAGGAGGGCAATTTCTGCACCTGCAGCACATATCATGTCATTCCTAAGGGTCCCTGATCCTCAGGAACAGCACTTTGGGATATGGAAGGGACTGTGTTGGGAAGGGCAAACTGGCATAAATAAATCCCTTCCACAAACTCATTCTACTGGTAGTTCTTTGGGTTTCAGTCTATATTCTTTTTCACTAGAACGTTATGAATATTTCAAGTATCATACAGAGGTGGCACTGAAATGAAGAAAGGAGAACTTTGTAGGCAAATTTATCCATTTGCTTCTCCCCAAGTTCTGTAATGTAGCCCTAAGTTCGGATTCTGGCTAATAAACAGCTTGCCCACTGCCATCACTTCCCTTCCCTCCAGTGCAGCAGCCACCTTCCGCTCTCCCATTTCAGATGCAGTGATGCGGGGGGGGGGGTGTTCTCTTGACGGAGGGTCTCCATGCAAGACCTTCCTTTCTCCTTCCCACCTCGAAGGCTGTTGTGCCACCCTGGGGATTTTTTGTTCTCCAGAGTTCCTATGGCCATATGGATATCAGGACCATGGGAAGTACATGCCCTGGGCCTTTTTGCCCCTAGGCAGTCTGAAAAGTACTGGGTTCGCCGCATGGAGGACTTGGACAACGACATGCTGTAGCACATGTTTATTGTACTTCACATAGACAAAGACTAACTTTAACGGCCAACAGGGCCAACTATATACATATCCACCAGCAACCCCCCCACTCCCATTGGAGGGTTTAAATGTCCTGCCAAGGTGGCTATTGGTTGGGGCTGGGGAATCCAGGATCCGAAGTTTCCTTTGTTTTCGGATCTAAGCTCTGGCCTGTCCGCGGACCCCTGGAGGTGGTCCACGTACATAACACAGTCAAGGCAGCAAAGAGGAAGAAAGGCCTTGACCAGCAACCTTTGCTTGTGCTGCAACAATTAAATGTACAGTAAGGAAAGGTGATGGTAGGGGCAGAATTTAGAGGCTTATAGGGACCTGTCAATCAAGAGAGTTGCATGGTCTGAAATATAGAGCTGGGGTTTTAAAAGTCAACCCCCCCCCCCCACACACACACACACACTATTTGGGCTGTATTGCTTTTTCAGTCTGCAGTGGGGGCCAACCCGTATGGAGGTGCATTGCATTAGGTGAAACCCCCCACCTGCAGCTTGAATAGCATTACTGTATTTGGGCTATAGCCCGGATATAATTGCATTATCTAACTGGGTCACTGTTACTTTGTCTCAAAGAGTGAGAGTTTCTGGCTGAAATGGCAACATCAATGGCTGTGGTTTGTTTTACAGAGCCAGTAGATATTGTTGCAGCCCGAGCTGTGCTCTCAGTGCTATCCCAATGTTATAAACAGTGAAATTGTATCAGCAGTGTACAGACTGACCCCTTGCTCATCAACAGGGGAGTACAAAGTCATCCAGGTTCCGGTTGCAATAAATAACCCACCAAAAGAAGAAACAATAACTTCTGTTATTGGATTCTGGGAGATCCAAATTTTACACTTCCATGCACATCGATCTTATGTACCTTAGGGCACTTACCAACATAGTATTCTACTCCTCTGTAGTATATCAGTAGCAATATACCAAGACTCCAGGACAACAAGAACAAAAATTTTACGTTATATTTTTTTCCAGAGGGCAGCCAGATTGGTCTGTATTAGAACAGCTAGATTTGAGTCTAGTAGTACCTTAGAGACCAACATGATTTTCAAGGTATATGTTTCAAGAA
>NW_015176514.1:220741-222764 GCF_001447785.1 Gekko japonicus | reverse complement strand
TCTTTCCCTTTCCCAAAAGCCCCCACTGCCTCTCCCCTTATTGCCTCATTCTCTCCTTCCCACCCAACAGGATACCTAGCTTTATCTGTCCCTCTGTCTTCAGCTCCTCCCCTCAACAGCCTCTACTTAGGAAAATTATGGCTCAGTTGTGTGGTGCCAGCCACTGGGCCAGGCCCACAGGCATGGTAGGAAATCCTTAAGGACTTGGGGGGGGGAGGCATCTCACTTTCTCTGTATCCATCTCCCCACACTATATCTCTTTCCCTCCTCCTGGCAACCCCATATCCTTTCACATTTCCCTGCTTCATTTTGTCCTTCTCAGCCATTTGCTAACCTGCATTTTATCTGCCTTCCATCTTCTGTTATATTTATTATGTATTTACTTTAGCTATAGCCTACCATTCTCCACAGTGGGGACCAAAGCCGCTTATATTATTCTCCTCCTTTTTGCCATCACAACAACCCTGTGAGATAGATTAGGCTAAAAGTATGTGACTGGCCCAAAATCACCCAGTGAGCTTCCACAGCAAGATGGGGGATCAAACCTGTGTCTCCCAGAGTCTACTCTGAAGCTCTAAACACTACATCATACTGGCTATCATAGAGTGGCTGCTGTTGAACAGTAGCAAGCAGCCAGGCCTAGTTGAGACGTGCAGATCAGGTGGCATCCAGTCACTCAGCGGTTGCTGCCAGGTGCTAGGGTTGCCAATCACCAGGTGGTACCTCTTGGCATTATAACTGATCTCCAGACAACAGAGATCTGTCCCCTTGGAGAAAATGACTGCCTTGGAGGGTGGACTCTATGGCATTATATCCAGCTGAGGCCCCTCCACTCCCCAAACCCAGACTCCACCCCCAAAATCCCCAGGTAGGGCTGCCAGGTATACTCACCTGGCTGGAGGGGGCTCCCAGGGCACATTCAGGAGATCGGAAGTGCTTTCCCCGATGTGATGCCATCACTCAGAAGTGACATGATCACATTGGGGGGTGACACTCTGCTTTTTGGGCAAAACCATATAGTAAATTTGACCTCAAAACCATAAAGATTTGCCCCAAAAGCAGAGCATCACCCTGGCCTCCCCGACATGATGACGTCACTTCTGGGTGATGTCATCACATCAGAGATGCACTTCCAGTTTACCAGGAAGTTGGTTGGGGGAGTGTGCATTTGCAGGTGGGGCTTCCCCTGCTGGCCAGCTGGCTGGCATAGGGGAAAAGCCCACCAAATTGGGGGATTCCTTGCCCCCACTGGGGGGCTAGGATCCCTATCTCCGGGTATTTCCCAATCTAGCAACCCTAGCCAGGACTGTCCCCAATGAGTCTTCCCTCAAAAGCCAAAAATCTCTGGAAAAGACCCTGCCCTCTTCCCCTGCCTTTTACTCATAGAATCCCAGTTGGGAATGTTGTGGTTGCCTAGCAATGGCCCTTGAGAAAATCCACTTCTTAAAGCTACAGGTACTGCTTTTATCATTTTGAGGTTTTTAACCCCCCAATGTATTTTTTTTTAGATTTCACATTTTTCTGAGAGCCTGGGCTATTTTTCAGGTTTGTAGAAAGCTCTGTCTTGCCTGTTCACAGCTCCAGTCACCAGATTTAAGTATCGTGAGATTTTGACCACCTTCGCTATCAGAATATTCAAGTAGGAACCCACAAGAAACTTTAGGGGAGGGGGCATTTCTCTTGCCTTTGCTTCCTTCCCTCTCCCCCCTTGTCTATCAAAGTTTCCCCCTCTCTATCAATCTTCCCACATCCCACCTTCTCCCCTCACCTCTTCCATGTCAGTCTTCCCCTCTCTCTTCCCCACCCCTTCTCTTGCAATCCTCTCTTACCCCCCTTTCTCTGCTCACCCCCTGTATGTCAATCTCCCACCTTTCTTGTCCTCAGCCCTTCTCAGACAATGTCCCCCCTCTCTTCCCCCATCCCTTCTCAATCTGCCCCTCATACATTTCTTTATCTCCCCCTTTTCTTCCTCTTCCTCTCCCCCTCCCACAGACAATCCCATGCTCCATGCTCCCTCAGACAA
>NW_015176514.1:219686-220636 GCF_001447785.1 Gekko japonicus | reverse complement strand
CCTCAGCCATTCCTTCTTTCTCTCCCCCCTCCCTCTGACAATCTCTCCCCTCTTCATTTTTCCCTACCTTGGGAGCAGTGATGGTGGCAGGGCTGCAGGGGGGAATCTCATCTCTCTCCCATTACCAAGCTTGGTATAGCTCCAGATGCCACCATCCACCTTTGAGCCCAGCGGCAGTGGTGCCTTGGAGTTGCTCCAAGCCCCCCTATATATTTTATTTTTGATTTCATATTTTTCTGCAAACCTGGGAAATCTGCAGGGAAATCTGTTGAGTGTCAGTGTGACCCAAATCCATGGTTTTAGGTGTGCAATATGTCTGTGATACAAAAACATACCAGATGTAAGAATGTCTGTCCACCAATAATGTATTAAATATTCTTATGTGTATCCTTGTTCTGCTGATCTTTTCCCCCTTTTAAATGTTTTTAGATCACTGGGGGAGGGAAGAACTCTGTAAGAGATTCGTATTAATAAAAAAATGGAGTTGAGATGAGCCCAACAGAAAACATTAAATGTATTGAATTTCCTCTTAAGACCTACTTAACAAAGCATAGCTGGGAATAAAGATTTAGCACCAGTTCTTGAACCAGAGGAACAAATTCACAGTCTCTGGTTCCTTACAAGTACCATTCAATTCCTGTATTATTTGGATCACAGTTTTTATTGTGCTCTTCAATATGATAGCTGTGGCCTTGACCAAACAGAAACAAAAAGAAACAGAGCCTTTGGTTTCTCAGAAGCTGTTTTTTTTGGGGGGGAACAGATATGAATTTAAAGAATTTAAATTGGACTTTCTGTCTGCAGGGCTGTTTTGAACTTTGCATTAAAAAAGGCTTCTGAGAGAGAAGTCTACAATTATGCCTCCTATATCCTATCCAAGGATACCAACCTGGCTCCATTCCTGTATGTGTGTGTGTGTGTATGTGTGTGTATGTGTGTATATATATATA
>NW_015176514.1:207848-219668 GCF_001447785.1 Gekko japonicus | reverse complement strand
GAGAGAGAGAGAGAGAGAGAGCTGTGTGATCACACACTGTGAGATGTTTGCTTCTCCATAAATATAGTTCCATGAAGACAGCCAGATCTCTTTCTTCATCTCAAGGGACTGACAGTGGTTACAGCTGACAAGTGGGGAGATATCAAGGTGTTGCACCCTATGAAACTATTATCCCATCCTGAAGGCTCAGAGGTTACATTTTACAGATTCCCCCCTCCTATTGTAAAGCATAGTTAAAGGAAGCCCTAGAGACCAGGCATTTGCTCCCTATACCAGTGGAGCTGATGAGAAGAGGAAAGTGCAGGCCGTTCCTGCTTGCAAAGCAAATAGAGTTGCCAGTTTTGGGTTGGGAAATGTTTGGAGATTTGGGGGGTAGAGTCTGTTGGGAAAATTGGCAAAATAGTTAAATATTCAGAGATTGCAATACATCTGTGCTTCACTGGAGAGGAGGCATTTTCTTCTATGTAAAAATCTTTATTTCTAAGGGAAGGGTTCACAGGAAGGCTGATTTCACACATGTTGGATAATCCACTTTCAATGTGCTCTAGCAATCCTTTGCCACTTTATTTAGGCTCAGTTTCATTTATTTGGGTTTAATATTGTTTGGGGGCATATCTCATGAACTTATAGTGACATTCCCTGCACTCAGTGACATTCCCCTGACCCGCCTTCAGGTACAAGCTCTCCCTCCTCTGTGAGGGCAGATCTGCACGTTCCCCTCCCCCCCATAGCTAGCAATCCAAAACAGTCCAGTGGCACCTTTAAGACCAAGTTTTATTCAGGTACAAGCTCTCCCTCCTCTGTGAGGGCAGATCTGCACATTCCCCCACCCCAATAACTAGCAATCCAAAACAGTCCAGTGGAGCCTGAGCAGTGGGTGTTGCCTTCTGACACACTTCCGGTGATGTCAGGGTGTGTGGCATATGCTAATAAGTTATGCTAATTAGCTCCTGTACCTCTTTTTCTCTGAAATGACCCCTGCAGCTAACAAAGACAGAAAATTGTATTACCACCAGCAAGAATTAATGTAGTGACCCTTTTCTTATTCTTCCCTCTTAGTCCTTTGTGTATTTTTCACTTCTCCAGCAGGACATCCACCCAGCACTGAAGACTGTGGTTATGCCACTTTCCCATGGCAATGTCACAAACCATTCATTACACAAGGATGGGAAATCATATTGTTGATGCTGAATACAGCTAGCTCAAATGACTGGCTAAGAGGTTTGGGGGAGTTCTTTAATCATTTGGAAAGGCTCTAGCTGTCTATGCTAAACAATAGCCCATGCTGATTTTACAAAAGCTGTGCATTTTAAATCTTATTTAGATGCCAGCAGAATGCAAGGGTGCCAGTTTGGGGGAAATTTTACTTAATGGCCTAAAACCATTTTTCATAGCCCACAATAAAATGTTGTCAAGGTCCTATTGGTGAACTACTCCTAAATACTCCATGTAAGGCTGTGAATCTTTGCATAGTTACATGAATATCCAGATTGAAAGGGTTGTTTCTGAATAAATATCTGCAGGACTGGGTTTTAAGTATACTAGAGGAGAAGTTATGGCAATGATGTATTTACATGGATGGCACCTATTACTGCCTGTATGGGAAGAGCAGTCCTTTTAGACAACTCACAAGTTGTGAATTCATATGAGCTACTTTTTCCTCCCAGGAGCTGGTTCATAGATTACTCTCAGGGAGTCAGGTTGAAAACTGTTTCTCCATTCCATCTGTTTTTAACTCCATCATTACAACATATTGGCTTCACTATAAGTTCATGAGATATGCCCCCAAACAATATTAAACCCAAATAAATGAAACTGAGCCTAAATAAAGTGATTGACTTTGGGGGGGAAACAGTCTTTGGAGGGAATGTGAAATTAACAAGATCTTTTGTCCAAAAAGAGTTCTTTGTTCCCTAAGGGAACAGTAAATAAGCAGAAATATGCTAGTAACTCACTAGCATAACTTATTTGCATATACCACGCCCCCTGACATCACCGGAAGTGTGTCAGAAGGCAACACCCACTGCTCAGGCTCCACTGGACTGATTTGGATTGCTAGCTATTGTGGGGAAATGTGCAGATCTGTCCTCGCAGAGGAGGGAGAGCTTGTACCTACCTGAATAAAACTTGCTCTTAAAGGTGCCACTGGACTGTTTTGGACCGGAGGGCCGGGGGGGCTCTGCAACTTACCTGGCTGCTTCCTGCTGTGACTGAGGGCTGCTGGAAGCAGGGAGTGGGGCTTGTTGCATGTGCCCTCCCTCTGGGCTCTTTACTGCCGGAGCTCCGCTCCTGTGCACTCCTGCATGAAATTACCCCTGCTAAGACCCATTCATCCATGTGACATGAAGAAAGAGGTGAGTAGATAAGGGACTGGATCCAACTCTTGAGAAAATAATGATAAAAACGAGCAGCGGCTCCTATGTGCATAGAACCCCTTAAATTTTAAGTCCTTGCTGCTTAATTCAACTTCATTTTATCAAATGAGACTTCTCTTACCAAAGCTATTTGGATTTTCCTTGCATTTCTCAACCAGATTCTTGCACTTGACACTCTTCTACCCCTGAAGTCAACTCAGAAACTCCAGTTGGCATAGAATGACACAGCCCAATTACTATCAGGTGCTAGGCAGAGCATGCATGTTGTGAAGAAAAGTGGAGTATAAATATCTACAGAGAGACAGAAGCAGCTCTTTTAGATGTCAGCTGATAGATACAGATTGTCCATATCTTTCATGGGAACAGTGCTGTTCCATGGATTTAGGTACCAAGAGACAAATAAATCTGTGGAAATTACTACAAATGATAAAAAGCAATTAGCTATTTTTTCTCTACTAGATATGCTAATACTATTTCTTGACCATCATATACTAGATGTAATTCTTAAAATGACATAATCCAATGTGAACTAGTTCTCAAAATTCAACAGGTAAACCTCCCTCGTTCAGCAATTATTTCATTGCAACCTCATATATGGAATCATTTATCTAAAATAACACATTCAATATGAATTGAGTCCCAAAGTTCAACAGGTAACTTCCTAAGATTCACCAAAGTTCAACACGTAGCTCATCCAACTTCATTAGCCCAGTCCAGCCTCAGATTGTCAAGTTCTTTTCTGTCCCTTTTGTTTAGATTTGTCATTAATATCTTCTCTCACTGGAAGTCCTGCTATTTATGTCTGATGGGGTGACTAACAACTGGTCCATGTCACCACCCACCCATTTGCATTCCTTAACATGGAGTAAATTCATTAATGTTTTTTGTGACTTGATGCTACATTCTGTTTACAGTTTGTTGTAGAGTTAAATGATCCACCAGCAAGGATAAGGTTCCACTCTAAAGAATACACGGACACCATTGTGAATATAGTTGACATTTATCAAGCTGGCATTACATATTGCCGCACATCTAACAACATTTTGGTGGTATGTAACAAAAAGTTTACCAAGAGCAAACATGAAAAGTCAATAACAATTGTATAATGTCAAGGACCAGTCAAATAATATGCAAAGTCCAACCATGTCAATATGCATAATCCAGTACTTTGAGGATGATTCATGATAACCATTCCTTGTACACTCCTTTGATACATTACACTTGTCCTTTAGCGTTTTGAAGGGTGGCATTTCTAAAATGTTTTAAATGACACATATTGTTATTAGGTAATCCGTTACAATCAGCCAACATATGGACCTTTCCAGTAACTCTGTAACGGCAAAATCTACATTGCTCTTGTTAACAATATGTGGATTGTCTTGTAGAAGCTGAATATTTTCAAGACGTGAATCCATTAGTGAAGCCCAGTGCCAAGAGTCCTGATGCGCATAATATGTCCTCAGCTTCTGAAGGCTTTGAAAAATAACTGTGAAGTAAAGTGTACCATTTGAATGTAAAATGGGCCAAAATAAATTAAAATGTTGTCATCAACTGGCGCTTCTGGGGATTGTGTTTGCAAAGCAGGTTTTTCGATGGTGAGATCACAATGAACAAGAGCATTTTCCCCTTCACATTCTTTTGCTGGCTTTTGTGATATTTTCAGCATTTATTGAATGACATCTAGACTTGTTTGGGGACAACTCTTGATTCTCCATATACACTATTGTCTCAGTACCAGTAGGTAGTTTATCACAAGTGACAAGTGCCTTCCAGCCTCAATACATGAGTGCTCTGTCCATTTAAGAGCATATCATAATCCAAAAGGAATCTGTATTTTCTGTTTTGCAGAGGCACTGTTTCCAAATTGATATATATAAAGATTTTAATATACTTGCGTTTGTGTGTTCTTAAGGAGGATACCTTTCTTTAAAGTTTTCCTGCAAGGGTCATATTTTCAATCAGCCATTTAGTTACAACTTGCATTTTGGTAATATGACATGCTATCATTAGAGATTAACATTTTATATTGGATATTACACTGCCTATTAACATTTTGCAAAAAGATTTAGCCCATCATTTCAATAATTTTGCATAGTTGGGGGACAAAAAAAAAAAGAACAAGTCCATACACTTGTAGTTGGGTGTGCTTAAAATAAGTTATTTAATTTTGTTAACATTTTAATAAAAGAAGTGCCTGCCTGTCCATTGTCTTAGCACCTTTGCACTAAAGAGTAGGAGCAGGTTAATTTCTCACTGAGCAACTGGATAGTCATCATTTTGGGATGCATTTGTAAAGCAGGCTTGGAGCAGTTTATGAGGGCACCTATGCTTCTGTGCATCTTGGTGTAACCCTCACGCCAGCTCTGCCTGCTCCTTCAACTGGGGATGTAAAGACAATGCATCCAGGACTGGTAATCATGGGACGGGGGTCTCCTCAATCACAATTTGAGTAATGCAATTTCATCCCCCCCCCCAAACCCGGAAATAGATAGCTAAAATGTACTAACTTAACAATGCCCGTCCCCAGCAGGTTGTTACTAGTGTCTCCTATACAGGATAAGTAAGTATTCACTTTAAAAAAAAGTAACCTTGGAGATATGCAAGTGTGATATGTTATGCCAATATAACTCTGACGCAATGCCATGCTGCTGTCGGCTCACATGCAGGTGGGGAAAACAGGGAACACAACCACATTTAATACCACATCTGCTGACTAAATATTCACAACACCTGTTGCCTTATAGGCCAGTGGAACAGCCCACATAGAAATTTCAGGCAGAGTTCTAATACAACTCTCTACTGTATGTACTGACCCTATGACACAATTTCTCAAAGACAGTGAATCCCAAGCAACAGGGAGGCGGGTAGTGGGGACTAAATGGAACTTGACCACTTACCCCCAGTGCTAGATGCCAAATCCCTTTTGAAATTAAGGGTATTTTTGTGAGTTGTGGGAAAAGTCTGTTATTCAAGGGGGGGGGGGCTCTATGGGGTTTCCAGCCCTTTGAGCATACCTGATATAGCTATATGGATCAGAGAAGTAAAAGACTGGGAGAGGTTTTACAGAGGTACCCCCTTCTAAGCCCACTGACCTCAATGGGATTGTACTGTTAGACTCAGTGGGCTAAGGGAGTGAGTCTCAGAGGCTAGGTGGAAGACAGTAGACAACAACAGATAATACTGTTACTACTGTTTGACAGTCTACGTTAATGAACACATAGTGCAAAATTCCATCAACATTCCTTTTCAGCAGTCAATCCATGCATGGGGTAGGGGACTGGGATCATGACGGGACCCATCACCTGACCCTTGTGTATTCAGCAAAAAGTAGGGAGCCCTACTTGCATGAACAGTTTGCTTGTACAGTTTGTACACGTGCAGGATCTGTACTCACTGTCTACTGAATGGAAACAGGTTGAGAGCTAGCCACCAACACTGCCCCCTCCCACCCACCTGGCCAGAAACTATGGAATGATTGTCTAAAAAATGGCTGTTGCATTCCCATTAGAGAGATATCTCCATAGTGAGGGCAACAGGATAGCTTGAAGAGGATATGTGAGGCATGATCTGAATACCAGTGATGTTTGGTCATGTAAGTGTAGGACTTCAGGTGCCTGTCTGGACAAGCAAAGGAGGCAAGGAGCACATTAAATACAATGAAATATCGTTGTTACTCTGAAATGTGCTGAAATGTGAAAGCTGGGTCTCTGTCTTTTTTTTGTTGGCTCCTTTACACTTTTTTTAAACACTTCAGGGAAAGCAAGTCTATAAATAGCGATGTGGATGTTTCCTGTGAGACATTTTGGTTTTCATTAATTATCAGAACTTGAAGAAGTTTTAAGTTAATTAATGGATCAGGTACAGAGAAATCTACTTCTTCCAATTTTGGATGATGGTATTTACAAAGAGAATGTAGAATCCCCTGCCCCCATCCCCACCTCATCTAGAATGTGCTGATTGTACCAAGCCTGCTTTGCAAACTATCTCCCTTCTATGTAATCATGGAATTAGAAGGTTCTAGAGTAGACATGTCAAACATACAGCCCAGGGGCCGGAACCAGCCCATCCAGTGCTCTTATCCCGCCCATGAGCAGCTGGGGGAAAACCAGTCCAAATGTGGACTGGAAGTGCTTATATTAGGGTATTTTACCCCCTGCTGAGGTCCCCCCATTCCCCAAACACAGGCCCTCCCCAGGGTATTCCCCCAGATCTCCAGTGATTGCCCAACCCAGAGTTGGCAACCATAAGGGGCGAAGAGGGCTGGTGTGGGCCCAAGCTCTGCTGAGGAGGGATATGGGTCACAGTCAGTGGCAAAATATCTCCAGTACCTGGCATTACATATTATGGCACATGTGGCTTGGCCCAACAAAGTGACATGTCAGATCCAGCCCTCATAACAAATTACTTCGACACCTCTGTTCTAGAGGGTTTCCATGGGGATAGCAATAGAGACTGCTGGGCTGTTGAGACAAGAATGGGTAACATCAGCACCAGAACATTGTGAGAATATGCCAAGTGGGCATCTAGAAAGCAAACAATACCTTGAAGGTGTATTTGTGAGAAAAGAATGAACTAAAATGGAGGCAAATAGAAAAAAAGGCACAAGGCAAAATAGAATAAAAGGGCAAACAATAACTTGAATGGAACTGAATAGTGACTTACTGATCACTGAAGTTCAGGTAAGAACTGCTACATTAACCGAGCGTAGTGCTATCATTTGTAAATATTAACTTGAAAGATTATCATATATAGTTATATAATAATGTGTTTCAATTTCCATTAATTCTTCTGTGTAAATGCCTGACCATATTTTTGTATGCAAATATTTAGCAATAAAGGAAGTAAGATTAAGATATGGAAGGGTTTTCTAGGAGGCTGGCATGTAGCCATCAGTCCTATGAGAAGAAAAGAAATAATAAGAATGGGTTGAACCCAAGGGTCCGCATGCAGAAGGTATTCGTGGAAGGGCTGTTTTATGTCTTGTGCTAGGATAGGAGTAAAACTAACCCCTAATGTGTGTGAGTTTGTGCATAAAATATGATCTCTTGCTCAAGCTCTTGTGCAGGTATTTGTGGAACAGCCTAAGTAGCTATTTTCACTTCACTCCTATTTCTTTGGCTTTAGTTCAGTCATAAGGAGTACCACATTCACAATATGGAAAACAGTATAGAGCAGCAGTTATATTTGACCCTTTTAAAAAACTTGTTTATTTCCAGAAATATAGGAAGAATAGCAACATAGTGTGAAGGAGTTTGAAACAGAACATCAATTCTGAACTGTTAATATACCAATGTAAGTTTAAGCAGTATATCTTAGTAAAATAATAATAGTAAAAGCTAATAAAGATGTTTTCAAATAAATAATAATAATAACAATTAAAATGGGGGAAAGGAGAGAGATGAATAGGCGGGAAAAGGGTATTAGTAAGTTATATATGACCTGTATGAGAAAACTGGGGGTTTTCCATTTGCTGTGGGCCAGTGTGCTTTTTCTTATGCACTTAAAGTTTTATGCCTTGGTTGGTTTCAGGGCTTGATCCCCAACAATCCTTTATCTCACTGTCAAGGATATCTTTCAAGTCTATAAATTCTAAGGAGATTGCAGTCTTTTACAGCAAAAAACAAAAGGAATTTTGTGGCAAAGAAGAGAGCCAGTTTGGTGTAGTGGTTAAGAGCGTAGACCAGGGGTCATTTTGTAGAAAAAGAGCTAGGGGAACTCATTAGCATAACTCATTAGCATATGCCACACCCCCTGACATCAGGGGCTCCGCGGTGGACCGGCAAGGCCAGCGGGAGTGCGAGGAAGCCCCGCCAAGGCCCTCCCTGGCCCCAGGCAGGCAGGGGTGGGGAGAGGCGGGGAGGAAGCAACTTACTCTCCCTCTTCTCCTGCCTCCTCCTGGCTGAATGAGGGCTGGAAGTGGGGCGGCCGGAAGCAGGGGGCGGGGCTTCATCAACTGCGTTCCCCCACGTCCCCCCCCCGAAATGACCTCTGGCATAGACTCTAATCTGGGAGAGCCAGGTTTAATTCCCCGCTCCTCCACATGCAGCTGCTGGTGTGACCTTGGGTCAGTCATAAATTCTTTCAAAGCTGTTTTCTCAAGGGCAGTTCTTAAGAGAGCTCTCTCAGCCCCCCCTACCTCACAGGGTAGAGGGGAAGGGAAAGGGATTGTAAGCCACTCTGAGACTCCTTCCGGTAGTGAAGGGCAGAGTACAAATCCAATCTTTTCTGAACTTAAATTGTCTCAGCACTGGTTCCCGTGTTATCTGTAGTCTGTTTAAGATAGAAATGCAGGAATCTGGAAGTACCAGCAGATGAAGAAATTATGGTTTCCAGAAACAACAGCCAGGCATGATCAAAGCACAACTTCCTAAAATTTGTAAGGACTGAAAATGAAATTAGAACTGTTCTTATTTATTTCTGCGCCTTTAATGTATGTCATCCATAATCATAAGACCTAGAAAAAGTAAACTAGGGGTTTTGGTTTCTACCAGAAGTACCTTGGAACTGGCTGTTACTGCCTTAGACCAAGGACTGGAATCATATGACAGCAATACCTGCTTTCTCTGTGGAACAACTGCCAGGACCAAGGCTCAACCTAGTGTAAGTGACTTTGGCTGCAATCAGAACAGTTTACGGGGAGGAAGTCCTGTTGAATAAAATGGGTCTTCCTATTAGATTTAGGATTGCTCCCACGAAGGTTACCCAATTCGTAATCCACATTGCGACGATGACTACTAACATCAGTTTACTGCAGGGCATGCCTGCTATTTTCATGATACGTTTTTATTCTTAGAAATCTAAGCTAAAAACGAACACTCAAGACATCGTTTTCCTTCCTGACACACATATGCTTGAAGTAATGAAGGGGGGGGGGGGGGCATGGGGCCCCAAGGGTCAAGCCAGCTCAATGCGGCGCACTACCACCGAGCCAGACTAACCCAGCCTCTTCGCCTGTTTTCGCTCCCGCGCCCCCCGATCCCATTCCCTATTATAGAAGCGCTTCCGGCGGCGTGGAGCATTCTGACATCATCCCCCGCACCCCGGTGACGTCAGCGCCGGGAGCAGAGTGTGACGCCGGTGCGTAGGGGAACGCGGTGACGTGTCCTATTTAAAGGTCCCTCTCCAGTGGCGGATGGAGACAGAATAAGCAGGTGCCGCCGCGTGGGGAAACTGTGGCTGCGGAATAGCCGAGGGAGGCTGCACCGCCCGCAGGGACAGCCGGGCCCGAGCGGAGGAATAGAGAAAGAGAGAGACTACAGTGACCGGGCTTGGGCCGCTAACACGCCGCAGCCTCGTTCAGGCTCGCGCGCCTCTTCGCTTTCCTCGCCCACCTTTGCGGGTTTTTTTTTTTTTTTTTTTAAATAGGTGGCTGCAGGCGCCGGTGGGAGGGACGGTGTGAAGCGAGAGATTAGGGCGCCCCCTCCGCCCGCCCCTCTCAGGGCGTCGAGTAGGGGGGGAATAGCTGCGCGGGAAACCGGCAGAGGGGAGAAGAGACTGATTGACTGAGGCGGAGGCGTGTGCGCGGGCGGGGGAGGAGGAGGAGAAGAGGGAGGCTGCTCTGGAGGTGTGAAGAGGAGGAGGAAGAAGAAGAGGATGTGAGCGGGCGGCGTGGGGTGGTGCACAGCTGGGGCACGGACTGAGCCTGGCGCCGGAAGGTCCCCCTGCCGCACGGATGGTGCCCTGAGGCGCGATAGGGGCACCTTCCTCCTCTTTTCCCCCGCCGCAGCTCCGCTACTGCAGAGAGGGGCGGCAGGCAGGGGCTCTGCTGCTTTCGGCTCCGCCACTCCTCCTCCGCCGCCGCCGCCGTCCCTGTGAATGATTGATCTGCCAGCCCCGAGGAAGAGGATGGTCGCCCGCTGCAGAAGCGGGGCGTGATTGGGGGCGGGGGACCGACCGTTTGCCCAGCCCCGCCGGGGTCAGGAGAGGGTGCCCCGAGTGCATCTCTGCCGCCGCCGCCTCCTTCGTCTCATCCCGCCGACTCTTCCTCCTCCATCACGCCCTTGTAGGGGATGCGCGGCTGGCGCCCTGCTGCCTCTGCCGCCGCTCTACCGAAGCCCGATGTCAGCGCCGGCGAAGCGGCTCCCTCCGCCTGCTGCTCGGGAAAATGAAGCGACACCCTCCGTCCTCCTGCTGCTGCTGCCGCCGGCGGGGGTGTTAGAGGGAAGGGCGGCGTGGAGCGCTGCGCACACCGCAAGCCCCGTCCCGCTCTGCACCTGAGGACGGACGGACGGACGGACGGACGGACTGCGATCCGGGGGGCTGTTGCTGCTCTAGGGCCGTTCCGATTAGACTGCCGGAGGGCATCGGCGCTGCTGCTGGCTGTGGGTGTCCTCATAACCCTCCTTCCTGCTCGAGGCGAGTGCCTCCCCCTTCTTCCTGCAGAAGGGAGGCTGGCTTGGTGCTGCTACTGCTTCTACCTCCTCCTTGTCCGCCTCCTGGCAAGGGGCTGAAGCTTCCTTGGCCCCCGTGGTGCAGGGGAGTGCGGCGAAGAACAAGAAGACGGGCTCCGGGAGGCTATGGGGGACGTCCCCTTTGGGCTTGCTTCCTAGGCAAGACCTCCCTTTCGCCTAAAAAAGGGTTGTGATTCTCTCCCCCCCCCCTTCTGGCTGCGCTCCCACATGCCTGTAGACTTCTAGCGTTTAAAATCCTGCCGAGAGGCGCCTAGGGCCACCTGGATTTGTGGAAACACCTGGGATCTACAACGAGAAAGGCAGAAAGCCAGACAAGTAAAAAGGAGTGTCAGCGTTGCTTAACCGGCCAGGCTGCACTTGCAGCTTCGTGACAGGGGTGAAGAAAATCCTTTTTAGGAACTGGCCTGCTTAAACAACTTGCATTTGCACGTCTTCATTGGTCATCATGGGGTAAGAAATTTCGCACTGAATCAGGGAGTTGTAAAATGGGGAAATGGATGCCTGGCATGTTCGGTTTCCATGAGGTACCCTGCCATTCCCTTTTTAGGTTCAAAAGAAAGGCATAGGTTAATGTCCGTGAAACTAAAAGTTATAAAAATTATTTTCAGAAATGGTCAAGTACATTTCTTGTGTTTGGTCAGCAGTACTAGCAATTTTGGTGGGGCCATGAAATCATTTATGTGTGAATATAATACAGCTAACAATATAAGGTTACTTGAGTATTTCAGTCGCAAGGCAGAAAACACTTGTTGCTTTGGTTTTGTCAGATATGACACATCTTTGATCGCTGATTATGCTCACCATTGGTGCTGAACTCCAAGGAGGTTTGTAGGTTCTTTGAGAATACTGTGAAAACCTCTTCTGTATACAAAATATTTTAAGATTGCTCTTTTTAGCCCTTTTGGTAGCTTTCAGAAGTGAGGAAAATGGCTCCTGTAATCAGTGTGTGGGTTTGGTGTATAGATATTCAGAGGTTGTTTTTTCTGCTTTTCATTTTATTGGTGACAGCTAAGATAGTTTTTTGAAGTGACACT
>NW_015176514.1:164946-207817 GCF_001447785.1 Gekko japonicus | reverse complement strand
TACAATAACTGGAATGTAGAGCAACTTAAAAATTATGCTTTCTGCCCTCCATTGAGAACATTAATGAGTTACACATTCCAGATTAAAAATGTGATTTTAGAGTTGCTTGGATGTATGCTGAGTAATCTCTTTATGTATCGAGAGTAAAGTGTGATCAATAAGAATGGGTATGTGTCATATCTAAATAGTAAAAGTCATAACAGATGTCTTTGACCTGTTTTGTAGGCATACTGTCATGATGGTCAACTAGTGTTGGTGGGGAGCAGGGATCCATAGCTACTGGATTCTGCTGTATATGGTCAATTGTAGACCTAATCAACTTGCAAACTTGTCTAACAACTTGAGCTGATATAACCCAGAGAAGATAGTTACATACATGTAGTGTTGTTTGCAGGTCTACACTGAACATAATTTAAAGCTATTTTACATTTCGGCAGGTTCTAATAAAATGTAGATCTTCTGTGAGTGTTCTTAGTCTACTGTCTCCCATAACTTGAAGTGAGCTTTACTTAGAGAAAGTAGTAGAGAAGATGCAAGTTACTTTTATGGCCACTCTTGGTATTTTTATGGCCACTCTTGGACTTCACTATATGTTACTTGGAGTTTTTGAGGTTTTTTTTCTTTTTGAGGAAACCTTGGGCAGGCTGTGACTGAATGCATGAAGGGAAGGCAGGGAGAGGCTGTATATCTCTTTTTTGAGTTATAGGGAAATCATGGGGCCTCAGTGGCTCACTCCACTCATGTAGGATAGGCATTTTAGCTGAAAAATATGAGGGGCAAGGCTTAAACAGTATCCATCCATCTGTCTTGTAGATTTGGCCTGCACCAGACTGCACCGGGTTACTAAAAATAATTTAATTATTTCCTGAGAAAAACTGCCAAACAGCACTTAAGTTTGAGGTTTAAGGTGACTTGATTGGGCCAAGTGGTAATGCCAAATGTATCATCCAGGCATTGTGAAGCCAGAGGTTGTGTGCTTATTGGGGACTCCAGAGTTCACTGGGACAGCAGTACTTGCCTCAGAGATACTGGGAGCTTCATGTTTAGAGCTCCCACCATTTTATATTTCATTTAAATATTTGGTGCGTAGAACTCCAGTTTGCAGGGGTACTAGAAGTTCAAACTTTTCTCTCTGCATTGGTTTCCCCCCACAGAATGGAGGGAAAGGGGGAATGTAGGTTCTGTACAGAACCTTGTGAGTCTGAAATTTGCTCAACTGGAAAACACTATGCATTGGATCCAAATTAAATTGTCCAGCGGAAAACAATCCTTTTCACAGGAATGATACCAAGGGGCAGTCAGTGGAAATTGCCAGTTAATCGAGATCCAGAGCTGTATGCTTGCTCCAATGGTGCAAATAGAAAAGAGTCATTAGCTGTAGAAAAGAGTCATTTCAATTAGTGGAAAATGGGGTGGGGGAACATCTCCCCTTCCTGAGGTCTTGATCTGATTCGGTACTCCCATGCACCAGCTTACTTAAAAAAACAACAACCCAACCCTGCTGGAAGCTCCATACCTGGAAGGACCTCCCAGAGAGTCTGATTTGGCCTGTCTGCCTTTCCTATTGGACTGTGTGGCTTCCTCACCCTTTGTATTTGATCTACTTGGCCATGGGCCATTCTGGTTGATTTTTTTTTAAGACAACTAATTTTCAAATACTGGGAAAGTGTGACAAGAATCTGGTAGCTTAAATGCATACAACTGAACTTCACATGTGCAACTGAACCCCAGTGTCTCATGTTTCAGAAAAAGCCCATAGGAGGTAACTGAGTGGAGAAATGTCAGAGATACTTAACCCTTTTCCTGCTGTCCATTTCTGTATTCCAAATTGCTTCTTAAGCTGCTCCCCGTCTCCCAAGCACCCATAGGGTTCCAAGCTCATGCTGAGGTGGCATGTAAGGATTCAATACCCATTTTTGCTCCCATGAAGTGTCTTCTCTATGGAAAAGAAAAGGATCATTTGAGTTCTGATGACCTGACTTTGTATATAATATGTAGTGGTGCTCTCACCATAGAACCGAGAAGTAAATTTCATGAAATCTTAGAAGGGTTTTACAAATTACACATGGTTAGGAATAGACTATACATTTGTAGAATAACATCTGAGGCATTTAAGAAACTGGCTAAAATGTATCTCATTACCGAAGAACTCTGAAAATTTCCGGCTGTTTTTCTGAAGGAATTGATGTGATCTAGAGAAATCTGGTGGTTCTTCAACATCTATGGTGCCTGAATAAGGTAATTCATGATCTTACTCAGAGTACATGAGTATCACTATTTTGATTGAAATAGTGGTGTGGTGTGTATCCAATCATTTGTGGACTTCAGAGTGGGATTTTCCCACTTGCCTCTCTTGTTGCAGCCTAGTGATTTTGTTTTGAGGGTCAGTGGACCCTTGGAAACACAATATGGGACAAACCTAGGGTCTACAATGGAAGGAGAGAATTGGCAGCAATATTGCCCTCCTACGAACAGAAATGCCATTCTATCTGAGGAACTGGATAGCTGAGTACAATCAAAGTCATAATGAAAGAACTGCCATTTTGAGCATAACTCATATTTGAAAATCCTATGCCAAGAGTAGTGATTAAAACAGCATTCTTTCTTATTTCTATTTGGAACAACTGATTGAGAGAAATTTTTTTTTATTTTTTTTTTGCCATGTGTGCACTATGGTCAAACTGTTAAGTCACACATTACCAAATGTGAAATATTTCAGTAGTGTGATTCCAGTGGTAGGTACTCATAATACATTGGAAGACCCTTGTGAATGTATTCGCCTGGAAACAAAAATATAAGCAATGCAGTTCTGAAGTCCAAGTTATCTTACTCTCCAGAACACTGAATTGGAAACTTAGATCTAGGGTTACACACAGCCAAGACTAAATATTTTATAGCTAACTTATGTGCATTAATAATAAAGCTGCTTCTTGAGTACTATAACTGTGTTAAGTTTGTATATTCTGTACGTATATTTGCAAATTTTGGCATCATGATAGAACAAGCATTGCAGTTCAAGTGGTAAGGAACTAGAGTGGATTGGCAACACGTTACTCTGAGCACATCTGAGGAATAAGTTTTTAGGTAGTTTTTTACTATGAATTCTAATTTTGAAGGACTAATTTTAGTACCTTGATTTGCTGCTCGTCTGTAAGTGGAAGCCATATTATATTCCAAGCATTAGGGAAAAACTAAATATATCTTACGTCATATAAAAACTATGGATTAAGACTCTGGCTTTGCTAACCCTTTTCCCCCATGGAAGAGCACTTGGAGATGACTATACATTAAAAATAAATCCCTGCAATGAACAAGCTATGTGGAATTTGCGGGGATGACGACACGGGGGGACATGGAGCATGAAAGGAGCCAGATCTTGAGCTCTGTGAAGATAAACTTTATTTTCTTATGCTAGTACTCCTTCTGCAGAGGAAAATGGTACTGGAGGGGGCTTTTTATAGCAGGCCAAAGTTGTTTATATTATTTTCTTTTCCAACTTAATGTTGGTTAGCTATTATGCAAAAAAGCACAGGTAGAGTTACAGGAGAAAACACAACTCTGTTCTTAAAAAACAAAAACAAAAAAACACTTCAGCGTTCTTCCCTCATCTCTTTCCCAAGCGTGGTAGTAATATTCCATGATAAAATCCTGACTTGCAATTTGTTGTTGGAGATGCATGGTCTTAATACTGCACAATGTAATACTTGTCGTTATTAGGAACTAACTTCTACCTGTATGGCTTGTATACCCAGCTATACTACTATTGAAGTGTTGTCTTTGAACACAGCCCATACAGAGTAAATAAAAAATAATATGACTTTATTCTGATTTGTCACATCTGAAGCTCTTCTTTAGTTAAGCTATCAAAGAGTCCACCACAAATTTAAAAATGTTGATATACTTGATAATTCAGACACCTAGTAGCTACTATACTCTTCTATATCTCTTTGGTGTATCTATCATTCCTTAAAGTGGAATTAGAATACTATTTTATGAACAAATGTATTCATTTGGGTCCTGAAACCTTCATATAAGCCAGAGGAGATGTAATAAGGAATAGTTCGAGAGGAAGTGCTGTGGCTCAGTGGGGAAAGTGCATACTCTGCAAGTTGACTATCCCAGGTCCCATCCCTGGTATCTCCAGTGAAAGAGTATGAAGTAGTACCGGTAGGTGTTGGAATACCATTATTTGCCTGACATCTGAAAAACCACAGCCCACCAGAATAGATAGTACTGAGCTAGGTGTATCAATGGTCTCATTCAGAATAAAGTCGCTTCTCAAGTTCATACATGTTCAAATGTAAATGGAAAATCAGCATTTTCCCCCTTAAAGGGCCAGCATAGTGTAGTGATTAGAGTTTCAGATTAGGATCTGGGAGACCCAGGTTTGAGTCCCCACCCTGGCATTCAGCAGTGGAATCAGCTGTCTAGGGAGGTGGCGAGCTCACCCTCACTGGCAGTCTTCAAGCAGCGGCTGGATGAACACTTGTCTCAGGGATGCTCTAGACTGACTCTGCATTGAGCAGGGGGTTGGACTAAAAGGCCTGTGTGGTCCCTTCCAACTCTATGATTCTAAGCTTGCTTGGTGACCTTGGGTCAGTCACTGTCTCTTATCCCAGTCTGTCTCACTGGGTGATTGTAAGGATGAAATGGACAAGAAGAGAATGAGCATCTTTGGGTCCCTACTGGAGAGAAAAGCAGGATATAAATATCCATAAATATAAATACATATTTATAAATACAAATAATGAATCGTAAAAACATGTTTAAAGCATAGAAGTGTGCAGTGGGGGTTTCATGGGCACTCTGAGATCAGTCTGGCTTTTGGTGCATTTACTGTAGTCCATACTGTTCAGTTCTTTCATGGCTAAAAAGCCAATCCATTTCATAGAGAAGCATATACTTCACAGTGGCCTCCTGTCATCCCTTTACATAATCTCTTTTGAATTTTTCATTTGTGTTTTATAGGCACAAAAAATGAAGGTTGTTTTATGGCAATTCTCCTTCACATGCAAGTCAGTTTATAGGGACTGGAGGGTGCTTGGTGCAGTTTTGTGGTAAGAACTCTAAAATGATAGTTGAAGAAAAAGAAGTGCTGTCTTCAGCTGTAAATCTGTTGTTCAAACACAGAACTTTGACATTCATGAGAGAGAGTGAAAGTTTAGTCATTCTTCTTTTAGGCTTAGCAAGCACAGATAGTTAGAACAAGTATTTGCAGCTAAATTGAATGCAGACACATCAGACCCATCGGGCCTGCATATTACCCATTCTGAGATCTTGGAATCAGCACTGTATCTATTATTATCTATTGACGGGTCTTGAGGTGCAGGAAAAGAGGTGCAGGAGCTCATTAGCATAACTCATTAGCGTAACTTATTTGCATAGGCCACACCCCCTAACATCACCAGAAGTGTGTCAGAAGGCAACACCCACCGCTCAGGCTCCACTGGACTGTTTTGGATTGTTAGCTATCTGGAGGGGGGGGGGAACGTGCAGATCTGTCCTCCAGAGGAGGGAGAACTTGTACCAGAATAAAACTTGGTCTTTAAGGTGCCACTGGACTGTTTTGGATGGGGGGGGGGCTCTGCAGCTTACCTAGCTGCTTCTTGCTTTGACTAAGGGCTGCTGGGAGCAGGGGGTGGGGCTTGTTGCATGCACCCGCCCCCTGGGCTCTTTACTGCCGGAGCTCTGCTCCTGTGCGCTCCTGCAGGAAATGACCCCTGTTTATTGATAAGAACTATCTGGGGCCCTTATTGTACCTTGGGCTTGGAAGGGTTTCAGAATAGGTTATGATACATCTTGGGGATCCTTAAGTATATCTTAAGTTTGATATTAACAGCTAGAACTTTATTACTAACTAAACTGAAGGTGTGTCACGGAATATTTAGTTGCTGGGCTAAACTGCAGCATTTTATCCAAGAAATGGTTGAGCAAATGCTGCATCTTACAGTAATGACAGCATATTCCTTCTAAATTGACAGTGTGGATCAAAAGTTAGTCAGATGAGCTACAAATATAGGTTTTCCTAAATATACTTCTGAATAACTAGATTGGTCAGTCTCTGGTAATTTTAATTGGAATTCTTAATTTGACACTTCTTATTACCTAATTCAAAGACCATTCTTAGATATGGGATGAAAAAGTTAAGATGAGCAAGTTTTTTTTTCTAAAAGAAGATTCTATTTGGCTTGGTGCATATCAGATAGCAGCATTGGATTGGGCATTAGCAAAATCTCCTTACTATTTTTTGGCAATAGTGCTGTGGAAAGTGTACACTGGTTTAGAAACCCAGGGGTCCATGGGAGACAATAGGGAGGGGTAGTGTGTGAAAAACCCAGGCCATGCCCCAAATCTGCCCTCTATGACTCTTTAAACTCTCAAGGGATTGAGCCGACTGAGATATCCTCTTCATCCCTCCTTTCCACTTTATATGCAATAATTGCCTTGTTTATGATGATGACAAACATAAATTCCCAGTAATCAGAGTGGTCAAATTTGCAAAAGCATGATTAGTAAAGGTAAACGTAAAGGTTTCCCTTGCTCAAAAGCCAGTCGAATCCGACTCTAGGGATGCGGTGCTCATCTCCGTTTCCAAGCTGAAGAGCCAGTGCTGTCCAAAGACATTTCCGTGGTCATGTGGCTGGCATGACTAGACACCGAGGCACACAGAACGCTGTTACCTTCCCACCAAAGTGGTACCTATTTATCTACTTGCAATTTCTTGCTTTCGAACTGCTAAGTTGGCAGGAGCTGGGGCCAGAGACAGGAGCTCACTCCGTCATGTGGCACTCGGGTCTCGAACAGCTGATTACCTTGTTACAAATAGTGAAAGTTTCATTGAAAGTAGCCATCTTTGCAGTTGTCTTCTATAGATTTTTCTTCTCCAACCCCCTTCCCTCCTTCATAGATTGTTTCCCTGATAGGTAGTCCAGATAAGTGAAAATGAAATGCATTACGGTGGTGGTCTAATGGGAAGGGATTGTGGGAAATTAATTCATTTGAATTCAAGTAGAATTGAAGGTTTTGATGAAGTGATGGATATGGCCTGAGCCCTGCCATGGGTTCTTACTGTGTTGGGAGAAAGGGTATACAAATGCCCTAAATAAATAAAATAGCCACCTGCTGGACAGTGAATTTGGCCCCTCAACTCATTGGAATTCAAAGTACTGTACAGTAATCATATATGCATGTAAATAGCCCCTTGTCTACTTCCCTCCAGCAAGTAAGGATTGCCTCGGGGCAAGTAAGTAGGAACCTTTGAAATAAATAAAACGAGTGCTTCTTTTTCAGATTGTTGTACTGCAAATATCTTGCTCTTCTATGCATTATTAGCAACTGGACTAGCACAAATTTTCATGGGAAGATAACTTTTGTGAACAGGTAGCAAGGCTGTTCTGCTTCATCATTTTATGTACTATAGTAAATATTTCCTTCCAGACTAAACTGCTTCCTAATTGCAAAGGAGTTCATCAAGGTTAAACTTTACTTATTCGTATCATCTAGATCATTCAGTTGTCTTCCTATATTATTCTATGAATTTCTGTTGTGTCTTGTATGAGACCCATCAATTCTGATAATTGTCCTGAGAAATGTTTGTGGACTTCTACAGTATATTTCAGAGTGAAGCTATTGTGTTGTCAAGCGTATGGACCAAATCCAGTAAGAGCAGTCAGTATGCAGGAATGTTCTTCTTAGCAAGTTGCTTCACCATATTTGTTCACACCATGCAAATGAACTCTCCTGGTCTGAAGACCAACACACGGCAGCAGATCACATGGTTGCTGCTATAGCTGTGAAGTCCCCATCTTCTCCCAGTTATAGAAGGGGAACCTTTTGCTGATTTATGTATTGGACAGTGTAGCAAACTTGGTGTAGCAAACTTGGTGATGCTGCATCTTTGAATCTGTAGATTGGGATGTGGTATATTTAATTTGTTTCAAGGACAAAAATGGTGTTTGTTTTCATTTTGGACTGACATACATGGATATCTGAAACTTACTTGTAACTGTACTGAAATGATATGTAAACAAAAATATAGGCTTTAAAAATACAAATTTACTATCCTGGTACAGAGCCAATCGTACGTGCCTTGTTGATGTTGTTCATCAAAAAGTGGCTGTAAATCAGGGCAAATCAGGCTAAAATTTACAGTGGCTGTAAATCAGGGTAAAAAGTGGGAGTAAATCAGGATCCAGCATGTAAAACTATTTGTGTTCTTTAAATGCCGTATGTATGTTCCATTTGGTCCGTCCAGTTCATTTAGTAAAAGTTCAAAAGGCAGTCAGCTACTTATCTTTATCTGCCCTGTTAAATCTATTCATACATTGGCTTTTCCTTTCTCTAGAAGTACTAGATACAAGTTGAGTATTATTTCTTACTTGTAGAGTTTGTTACTTTGCACAGGTTTTGTGGTTTAAATCTTGTCAGGGTTGGCACTGTCTTGGGAACAACCTGTGTTAAGTGTAGTCCTCTAAATTATTGATTCTTACCCGCTTTTTCCTTGTAGTTAACAGGAAAATGAATAAAACCAATATGATAACAGTGCAGTTCTATGTATGTATATTCAGAAGTCCCACTAAGTTCAGTGGGGCTTACTCTGTGTGTTTAGGATTGCGGTCTAAAGGAAGCTTGGTAGATGGTAATGTGGTCTGCTTATTTTAATTTAAGCACAATAAAGAGCTTCAGTTGAACCTGTAGATTGAATAAAAACGTCCTATTATCTCTGGGTTAAAACTGACTGCCACGTGATCCCCTTAATTTCTCATTTCAGAAGGAAAAGCCAAGTGTGGAGGGGAAGAATTTGAGGCAGTGGGTTTTGAAAAAAGGCTACTTCTCCTTTCCAAAATAGGGCTTTGCCTTTCTACTTTATTGTTGAGGTGGCTGACCAGTAAAGCTAGTTGGGTGTATCAAACAGGTTATCATTTGGTTTAGTGTGCTAGTTCAGCAAAAGAAGAAGAAGAAAAGAGAGTTTCTTGACTGAGAAATTAAGCTTGTTTCTAAACTACCTATCTTTGCATTCTAGATTGTTGATCTCTTGAGAAAACTATCTAGATTGTTGTGAGTCATTGTAGTTGCTGACTTCAGTTGCTGAAGATTTGTATTGGCAGCATGAATAGCTCTGGAAGTCTGCTTGACCCAATTCATGGCGATTTTGAGAGTTCCTGCAGATGGTATAGGGGGGCTTTTAAGGCTGTAGCATCCTGTACTTTATTGCTGATAAACACGTTTTGTACTTCGTTTCTGAGATACCTCAAGGTGAAGAAAATGTGATTAGGAAGTTAGGTCATAGAAGGAGAAGATTTGTAAAATTCTGTGAAAAGAGCAGGCCCAGAACTGGAGGTGATTTTGAAGGAATTGCAGATCTAGGTCTGAAGGTGACAGAGTACAGCTTCGGTTAGTAGCTTGCAATTTGTTTTGATGTTAAAAAATTCAGTAATATAGCTATGGGAAAAATGAAAAATGTGTACACATACAAATTTAGAAGCTGCTTATTAACATTTTTCCCAGTTGCAATTTTAGGTACACTGCCCTCAGTTTAATATATTAATGCAGTATATTATACAATTACAGCTTGAATATGTAACTGCAGTTGAACTAATTGTAATCACCTGCAGAGTCCTATAGTATTAGAAATGTTACTGCCTTAAACTAGGTGTAATTCTTTGCGGGGGTGAGGGACCAGGGCCAGGATGAAACCCTTGTGTGCAAGTGGAAAGTCTTTCTGCATGTTCATTGAGGGTAGTATTTCAAAATACCCCCCTGCTGTTCCAGAGGACCACCAGACTTGGGAAGGCTGGCACAGAACTTAGCCTAGGTTTTGTTAAATAATGCCAATCCTGATCCTTCTGCTGATTAAAAAAACCTTTTAAGTTATCAGGAAGCACATGTGGATTAGTTCTATAGAAATGTAATAATAATCTGGTGGAGTAGTAATCGCTAATACTGCTAAAATCTGAAAGAGGTAGAAGGACAAGCCTTAACTGTCAGCTGAAATGCTTTAGGGAATAGTGGACGCTATGAAGGTGTATGTAAAATGCCTAATACAAATGGAAGTAGCAAGTTGTTTTTACGCAGTAGTAGGTAGACCTTTTCATGGCTCCTGGCTTGAGTCCCATCAGTCATTGGGTTACTCTAATTTTGACTTGGGTATACATGATAGTTCCTGTGTCAGTTGCAGCTAGCTAATGTTTCATGTTTGCACAGAGCAGGTTAATCAAAGCTTTAAAATATTTTATCTAAAGGGCTAAACTGGTTGCAATGCTAGCTGCCCCATTCTCTTAGAGAAAGGGAAGTTAGTATATGTGTCAGATTTTTTAAGAATAAAAAGGGCATGCAGGTGATGGGCACTAAACCCTGCCTGCAGCATCTCTCCCCAAGAGATTTCCCCTAATAGAAGTGCTGACTAATTGCTTGATGAACTATTGAAGTATAGTCATTTACAGCCATGTTTATGGAGTTTGGAAAGAAAGTAATGAAGCTACTTATTTCTTAAATATTAATTTTTAGGGGGGAAAGCCACAGTTCTTATCAGTCAGTAATAGCTTGATTTTAAAGGCAGTTGTTGGTAATACATACATTATAGCTGCTTTACAGAAAATTTGAAGGAAATTGGAATTTAAGCAAATGTCTTTTAACGTATGGATTCTTGTTTGCCTCTCATACACATGCAGTGATATTGAGCAACTCCATTTAACTGATTAGCAAAATTTACATAAGCAATCTCATAATGGAACAAGTATGTTAAGAGAGGAAGCTTATGTTCATTTGGGCAGAAAATACTCAATAATACTACCAGTCTGTGAAGAAGAATACTATGGAGTGTAGGTAAACATAAGTTATGAAACAGAAGTCTAAAGTCACCCATATGGGCTTGGCATTCTATCCTGGTAAGCTACAGAACAAACTCTACTAGATCCCAGTGCCTGTGGCAATTGGCCATTCCTTGGCTGTCTATCAAACTCATTAAATTTGTGCATTCATTTATAATGCTTGTTTTCAGAAGGGAGATCTTTCCCCACAGTTAATTCTTAACACACTAAATCAGAGTTTTACTCAAAGGCAGTAGAGTATGGAGTAATGGAAATTATGGGTAGAGGTGCTTTGGGGGAATGAAAGGTAGATAGGTAGTGGGGAAAGGCCCTATAGTACCTTAAAAGGTACCAAAAGTGGGCTGGATCTGGTACAGTATTTCCACTTGCCTGCAGAGTGCCACTTTGTGAGGGGCCCCTCCTGTGATAGCCCAAAGTTCACCCTGAAATCCTGCTCCTGGAGTAGAAGCCCCCCCCCCCCCAGTAACAGGCTGCTGCTGCCAGGCATGTCATAGAACTTCCACTTCCACTTCACTTTTGCCTGTGGAAATGCTGCACCTGATCCTACCCAAGAAGACTGGTTGGGATGTGGTTCAGGATGGCAGTGGAAAGCTGGTGTGTGGATTTGAATGCTGGAAGTGTTGGGCCTGGCCATGGTAGTCCTCATAACAAAGCTACTAAATCAGAAGTCATGGCAGCTAGTAGTAACAGAGTAGTAATTGCTGTACATTGTTCTCTCTGTGATAAAAGTAGATTATATGTTATGTTGATATTCTTAAAACCACAGATGAATGTGGGTGAAATCTGCTCGAAATCCATAATCATTTATTGTTACCTGTTCATTTCTCACATTTGCACTGCTGGTTCTCCCCATTGTCTGATGGACATTTTGGATCTGACATTTAAATGAGAACCTGAACTACCAGTACTGTGTAGGTTGTAAAAAAAAGAAACCATGACTCTTAACTGAAACTGTAAACATGTGAGCTTTGGTAGTTTGGATTTACAATCTTGCAGTAGAATGTTGACCAAATAAGCAAAAATCTTAATGACTTTTCCTTAGATAACATGGACAGCAGGAACATCATACTACTGGGATTAGTCCAGTAGTTTTCTCATGTTTTCAGGCAGAAATGTTTATGTATTACAGTAAACCAAGCATTTTATCATTTTTATGTTGATGGCAATAATACTACAGTGGACAGCCCAATCCTGTGGTTCCATTTCAAATGCCATGATGCAGTCTGAATCCTATCTTATGGCATATAAAGTGCAATATGTGAACCACATTTGGAAAGTGCTCTTGATAGCATGCTCATGAAGGTAGTTAACCATAGAGACAATTTACATTATGGAACAGATATACTGAGAATGTGAATTTGTAAAGTAGTCATATATTCTCTGCTAGGCGAGTGAGACAAAACTATCCAGTTCAACTTTGTTTCCTGTTTACATTGCATGGATCTCATGCTACTACAAAGTGGTATGCTGTGTGCTGGCAATAGACAGGTGGGCTCTTGTATCTGAAGATGGGTGCTCCTCGCTTTCTGCTTTTTCTTCTCTTCCTGCACAGTCCTTGCAGAAAGCCCTGGCATAGTAATGCAGCCAGCTTCTACTGTGCCAGTGTAAGATTAGAGCTGGGTCCCACCTATGGGGCATTGGTTGTCACTTAGTGCAGGGAACCTTTTACTGACTTGTTTCAGTTTAATATGTCAGAGCTATATATGCTGGATCTGTTGCTATACTTCTGACTCCCTCTAAAAAGATATGGAATGCCATTACCACTTATGCTCCGAAATCACTTAGATGTTTAGTGGATCTGACACTCTTCATTATGTACTATTATGAGTGCTGAGAGAGGCCACACACTGATTTAATAAAAATTACAATCTCAATAGACCCAATACAGATTGAGAGAGGGATGTAGAATAGTTGAAGCTCAGTGAAGCACATTTAAATTTTTGGAGGTGGATTATTTAGACACATTTCAATCTGAGTTCAGTCTTGGATTTAGGATGGAAACAGCTTCGGTTGCCCAGTGTGATACTTGCTGAGAGTGTTGGAGGCATATACCTCCAGGGGTCATTTCATAGAAAAAGAGCTGCAGAAGCTAATTAGCATATGCCACGCCCCCTGACATCGCCTGCCAAGGCGAGCCAAGCGGGCTCCAAACGGGTGAGCCGAGGAAGGCTCCTAGAGCCCCCCCCCGCCCTCTCCTGGCTTGCCTGCCTGGCGGGCAAGCCAGGAAGGGCCGGGGAGAGAGTGAGGAGGCATTTAAATGCCTCCCTGTGCCTTCCTCTGCTCGCCAGCAAGGGTGTAGACTTTCCGATTTCGGGGGGGGGGGGCTGGGCCAGAGGCATTGCTAAGTCATTAAAAGAACTGGGACCCAGTGACATCATAGGGAGCAGCCAGTGACATCACTCTGTCCCGTGTCTCACAATGGTGCCTTTATGAATAATTTTTAAACTATTTTCCTCTTTTTTTGCTTCCTACAGCAGATACTGGAAGTAGGGAAGGAAATATTTATTAACTCAGCCAAATCATCCCCTCTCCCAATGTGGGATTATTCCCAAGAGATATTTCCCCATTGCTTCTGTCCAGCCTCTAAAAAAAATAAAAAGGCAAAGAAAACAGAGTGGTGGTTTTCAGTGACTTTCCAGGGGCGGCTGCTTCATACCCTAATAAATGGATATTTATCGCAAAGCACAACCTGTCATATCTGCATGGTTCGTAATAAGAACAATGCATTTAACACTGGAAACCAGAGCGGGGCTTGGTCCTTTGCCACTGAATCCCTACTGGCATCCACACCATCTTTCTGGTTACAGCAGCAATCTTAGGGCCTAACTATGCAATACACTATTCTTGGATCTATCTGCAGGTCACATGTGTTTTGGAGTTAATCACTACTCAGGCATGCAGGGATGGGGTTCAAATTCATGTCAGTAAAATAGTGCAGCCAGCTGGAAGACCTAAGCCCTCCTCTCTTTGCTAGCCATGGTTCCCATCTGAATTGCACCCATGCACACCTAAGAATCAAGGAACTCCCAGAGTATGGTGGTTTATTTGAGCAGCAAACAGAACCAAGGGAAGTGCATCATATAGTTAGGTTCTTGGCCTGAGTGGAAAGCTGCATTCAGACATAATGGTAAATCATGGTTTGCTTAAAGCACACTATCTGCAACAAACTCTTTTCAGCAAATAGTAAATCCTGGTTTGAGTCCAGTGGCACCTTTAAGAGCAACAAAAGTTTGAACAAAATGTATGTTTAAAAAGCTCATACTAGGGTTGCCAGGTCCCTCCTGGCCACTGGCAGGAGATGCCAGATCCTGGCTGGGAAACTCCTGGAGATTTGGGGAAGGAGACTGGGGAGGAAGGGGTGTGTGTGTACAATGCCATATGGTTCCCTTCAAAATATCATTTTTTTCCAGGGGAACTGATCTCTCATGTCTGTAGATAAGCTGTAACTAGCTCACAGTTTTTTAGCCTCCGGCTCACACATTTTGTCCTAGGTCAGGAAGGATGGCTGCAGAGCAAACTAATGTATGCAGTAGCCAAATCGCTCGCTCACAACTTTATTTATTTATTTTTTTGTAAATTTATTTTCCATATTTTCACCTTTACATTGTATTAATCCATACATTTGTAGTTTTCTTATTTTTTACATCTCTATTAAAAAGTAACAGTTTCTTTCGTTCAAGTACATTTTTCACTAGAAATTTATCAATTCAAAATTTTTTCTTGTGTTTTAGCCAGTCATATATAGTTTTCCATCTTTTCCAAAAAGTCTCTTCTGGTTTGTTATTCAATATTAAACTAAGCTTGTCCATTTCCGCCATGTCCAGAATCTTGTGTTTAAGTTCTCTTATAGATGGTATGGCTTTCGACTTCCACCGTCTAGCTACTAGGATTCTAGCTGTTGTTAATACATATATTATTATACGTTTATGGTTTTTAATTTTATTGAACTCCATGTTTTTTGCCACTGGTTCGCCTCTAAAGTGATCCCTATCTCGCTCACAACTTTAATGCCAGTCACTCACAAAGTAGATTTTTTGCTCACAAGACTCCACAGCTTAGAGGGAGCATTGCTAACAGGGTGTCAACATCCAGGTGCGCCTTTCCTAATGTCCAGCAATTTGGCACCCGCGAGTTGGCAAACCTACAGCAACCGGGGCTGAGAATGATCCCAGCCTTCCTCCCTTCCAAGATCTCAAAGCTTATCCCCCAATGACTTACTCCAAAGTAAACCTTCCCAGGATTTGGCTGCAGGGCTTTTCCCAGCTGTTGATTATCTGAAGCCCTTCCAGTCCTCTTTTGCTGTTTAAAAGCAAACCCCTCCCCACTCCCCACCCCGGAAAAGAGCTTTTCCTCTTTTCTGACCCCTCCCTCCAACTCCTTGCTTGGTCTCGCTAGCAAAAAACCTCTGGGAATTTAACCCTTACAGTGCTGCAGAGGAAGGAAAAATGTTTCCAATCGTCTCCAGGAGGGAGCTTCAGTGAGGCTGCCATCAACAATGCCCTATGCAGCCCATTGGGGCTACTTAGGCTTGCCAAGTCCGCCCAGGGGGTGGGGAAACCCCCACCCCAGAGGCCCGTTCCCCGCCGCTGGTGGATTGGGCCCCGGGGGGAACCCCACCCCCAAAGCACGCGATGTGTATGTCACCCGGAAGTGACGCGACCACGCTGGACACGCTGGGGGTGGGGCCACGGTAATCCGAGGAGAAACTCTATGGCTTTCCCTCGGATGGTCGTGGCCCTGCCCCCAGCATGCCCGGCATGGTCGCGTCACTTCTGGGTGACGGGGTTGCGGTGCACGCGCACTCCCGGAGCAGCGCTGGAGTTCCCCGCTCCAGCGCCGATCCGACTTGGGAACCCCAGGGCTACTCTGGAGTAAATCTGCACGGGCCCTCGCTCCCAGAATCTCTCCAGTGCTGTTCAGCCACCTCAGAAAAAGGATTCATGCCACCTTCTCCTGTATTGCAGATCACAAGGCAGCATCACAGATTCATATTTGCATCTCCTTAATATCCAACACAGAAAGCAGAAAAAGAGGCTCTGACACAATCCAGTTCAATCATGCTCTACTCAAAGCAAAGTCGGCGCCCAGACCTGCTGCTCACCCTCTGCGCCCCCCCCCCGTCTTATGGATCCCCCAGAGGCCACCTGGGAAGGAGCTACCTTGTAAGCCCTGCAAACGGTCCACAAGGCAGGCGCCCCAGGACTGGGCTAATGAAGGGAAACCCTGGCATAATCACGTTCAAAATGGATTTAAACACATACACCCTCCCCCAAACGCGAGCGCAGAATTTCTGTCTTCCAAGACTGAATGGACTTACTCAATAGTAAACCTCCCTAAGGTCTGGCTGCAAGGCTTTTCCCGCTTTTGTGTGTCTGAAGCCTTCCTCCCTCTGTTGATCTCTCCGCCCCCCCTCGACCTCTCTACTGCACGGCTGCTTTAACCCTCTCACTGCTGCAGACCCATGAAAAGAGCTTCCTGCCCTTTCCCCTGAAGACCCCGCGGGACTGGATTTCAGTTGCAGGGAGCGGGGGGAAACAGCAATGGCAGCACGAGGTGTCCCAGCCACTCCAAGGCCGCCACTCCTCCATGGGCCAGGGAAGGGCTGGGGAGAGAGTGAGGAGGCATTTAAATGCCTACCTGTGCCTTCCTCGGCTTGTCCATCCTAGCGGACGAGCCAAGGAAGGCGCCTAGAGGCCCCTCAGCCCTCTCCTGGCTCGCCAGGATTGTGCCACCTTTGTGCCACCTCTGTGGCACAACTCCATAGAGAAGGGGTTTAAAGTTTAAACCCCTTCTCTGTGGAGTCACACCACAGCAGCGGCGCGATCTTTCCATTATATTCTATGGCCCCATAGAATATAATGGAAAGATTGCGCTGCTGCACGACTCTAGAAAAAAGGAGCGTGGGGGTGGGGCTGCCAGGGTGAGCTGCCGGAGCAGTGCTCCGGCGCACTCCGGCCCCATACAACCCCTTTATACCTCTATTGATTCTCTTGCAACTCTGGGCAGCTTTCTGTACCATCAGCCATAATATTCCCAAGGAGAGACTGGCTGGATTTAGAAGTAAGGGTACTGCGCTTTGATGGTCCCACTCTTATTTGATGAACTAAATCCAGAAGCTGGTGCTTGGGGACCGCTAATGGACCCTGTGGTATTATGCTATGGGGAGTGCTGCAGGGATTGTTTTGTCTCCCATTGTTTTGTCTCCCATTCTGTATAATAGCTACATTAAACTTCTGGGAGATATTGTCTGGAGATTTATAGGCATGTGCCATTAATATCTGGATGATAACAGCTCTCCTGAATAGTTGGGTAGAGTGGGTCTATGGAAGGCCTGAAGAGGGTAATGGGATGGTTGAGGCCCAGTGAACTAAATCTCAGTTTAGACAAGGCTGAGGTGCTGAGAGGTCAGCCTAATCTAGATGAGTTGCACTCCCCTTGTAGGAGCAGGTTTGCAGCTTTGGGGTGTGGCTGCATTCTGGTGTACGGCTGTAGCCTAAGGGCACCTCCATGGCACATAGTACCTTCTACCTTCTACCATTATTGTCTGCTATGCCATCTACAACGCTTCCTTGAAGAGTGACCTGGCCTCAGTGATCCCTGCTCTGATTATGTTCCAGTTAGATAACTGTAGTGCACTTAATTATTTACCTAATTCATTCCGCCTTTCTTTCAGTGGGCCTGAAGTGGCATACATCGTTTTCTTTTATCTTCACTACAACCCTGAGAGTGAGTGACTATCCAGCAAGCTTCCACAGCAGAGCAGGGATTTGAACTTCAGTCTTCCAGATCCTAATCTGACACTGTACTATCTGCCTTTTGAAAACAGTCTGGTAATTTCATTTGGTTCAAAACGTAGCATCCAGGTTATTGTCAGAGGCTGGATACAGGGATCATACCACCCTGGTGGGGAACATTCTGAACAATTGCCCATCTGTTTCTGTATACAATTCAAAGTGCTGTTTTTTACCTTTTAAAGCCCTTAATAGCTTGCGGCCAGGATCTTTGATGGACCACCTTCTCCCATACTGTCCAAGCCCATCTCTTCCCAAGACCTGATTTCTGTGCCCCTGTGTTTGGAGATGAGGCAGATAGTAACCGGAGACAGGTCTTTTTCAGTAGTGGTAAGACACAGGGAAGGGAAAACAAACTTGATCAAATAACTGGAATCAAGAACCACAAGGGTAAGAAAGAAGCCTGATAAAGGTCCAGTATTAAAAACCTAGTGCAAATTTACTATATACAAAATACATGTATTTATTAGAAAGACAGTTAAAAACATAAAAGGGCCCAGTGAAAGTCTCATTACAAAAGCAAATTATTTGACATCTGAAGAAGGCCACCAAGAGGTGGCAACACATCACTTGTATTGGCCCTTGTGTTCAGGTCACTTTGTTTTTAACTGTCTTTCTAATAAATACATGTATTTTTGTATATAATACGTTAACACTAGGTTTTTAATATTGGTGCTTTATCAGGCTTCTTTTTCAGTAGCGGCACATGGCTTTTGAAATGCCCTCCCCCTTGAGGTTTGTGTGGTACCTAGCTAGTGTACTTTCCTTTAGGCGTCAAAACATTTCTTTTTACTCAGGCTTGTAACTTGAGGGGTTCCGTCTCTTGCTGGGCAAGATGCTGGCCCAGTAAAGACCAAAAAGATTTCCAGGGTGTAAGCGTTCACGAGTCAAAGCTTTGACTCTGAAAAGCTGACACCTTTGAAATCTTGTTGGTCTTTAAGGTGCCACTGGACTCAGATCTTGCTCTTTTCCTGCAGACTATCATGGCTACCCACCTTAGCTGTTCTGTGATCTTCTCTGAGCCTGAGGAATGTTTTAGGGGTATGGTTTTAGACTGCTTTGTTGTGGTTTTGCGCCCTGGTTTTATTTTATGGCTGTCTTTTTACACAACATTTCTTATGTCCCTGAGCTTGGAAGCGTCTTCTTCTGGTCGTCCAAGGAGGAAGCCCACCACTTTGTTGGTAAACTGAAACCAGACAGTGTCTTTCCTAAGACAACAAGCTTGTCATAGGTTTCTTCAGTCTCCTCAGTACAGGAAGTGCTTCACAAGAGCCCAGTAGGCTTTGGCTTTGCATCTGCAGTGGAAACCCATTCAAAAGCAGCTGCCTCTGTCAGGGGGACAGGATGCTTGGCCTGGAGTGCACCAGTGTTGTATGGAACCTTCTCACTTCTTATTATTACCCTTGTGACAGCTGTTTTATGATCAGCTTCATTCTATGGCAGCTGTTTTATGGTGGTGCCCATTTTGAACATTCCCAAAGTGCTTGCAGGCTCAACAAAGTCAGGGATTCCTGGATCTGTGTTCCCATTCAGCCCACAATGAAGAAGTCAGTCGGTTCTTAGCTTTCTCTATATCCCAACTGTGAATGGATCCCTCAGATACTATGTTGTCGCCTAAGATGCTTTTGTCATGGTGCTGAAACAATATATTATGGTTCGCCACAAGCCAGGGAGGGAGAGAATTGCAATATGTGAAGAAGCAGGAGCAGAAGTAGGCAGCTTGTGAGCCAGAGCTTACTCATTTAATGCCAAACAATGGGTTTGCCGTTGCATCTTGACCAAGCCTTGGACTGTAAATACCTGGATTAAAATTTCAGCTGGAGTAGAATCTGTTCTGCCTTTAACATGGGAATACAAGAAACCTTACTTAGGCTCATTAGGGTGAGTGTAAAATTTATAGAATGCTTTTGAGTGCTAAAAGCATTGGGACAGTGCTGGGATCCTTGACACTTTGTGGTGCTGGGGCAGAGTAAGAGTAAGTAAATGTTTACACATGCAAACATTTTACACACATGGAGATGGTGGAAGGAGTGGGCAGAGAAGGAAGCCCTTTCCCTCATCCTAGCATATATGCACCCAGAGGAAGCAGAGGATTGGAGGAAGCCAGATCACCTCAAAGGCAGAAACGACATGAGAAAAACAGAAAGTATCAAGTGATGGGCTGGTACTGGGCTCATGCAGATCAGGGCTGGCTGGCTAAGTAATGCCTAGACAGTGCTTGCTCAGTAGTGATTAGATCATCTCTAGCTAGCCCACAGGTAATAAACATGCACCTAAACTGCAAATATTTAGGGGATGTTTGTGAGGGAATAGCCTAAGGTCAGATTAACTCCTGTACCTGCATGCATATTTTCAGCAAAGGGAGGGAGATCTTTCATTGGTAGAACCTCTTTCCTACTTCAGTGAAGGCCTCAGTTTCTGTCCTCTGTAAGGCACACACAGGCCAAGTTTAGAAGAGAATACAGTAGTCTGTTTCTTTACCCAGAGATGCTTTACATTTTCACACCGATCTGGGTTTATTTACAAGAGACGCTAAGAATGCTTTGGGGCTGTAGCGCAGGTTAACTTGGAAAATTCCGAACTTGATATTGTATAGAAATAAAGGTCATACTGTAGGTTTTGTATCTGTGGAATTTTGATAACTGAGTGGTCATTCTGATGCAGTCCTCGATTCTGCTGAAAACCACCCATTTGATTTCAGGTACAAGCTCCTCTTGCTACTAAATCTAAGGAGTTTTTTTTTTTTTCTTACAGTGATAGCATTTTTTGGGGAGTGTGTTTGTGTGTGATGGGATAACTAGGCAGGGTTTACTTCCATACCTCCTAGATCACCATTTAAACAAAGTGATGTCTTCAGTGATCGTGTGCAGCTGTGCATTCTAGCTGTTCTGAAGCACCATAATAGTGACAAATTGATATTCTGCATTATTCTTTGAGTAAAGTGATTTTTGTTTGATGCTTGCATCCTGTATCTTTAGACCATAGTTGGTTCCCTAGGGTCTTGGGGAATGCTGAAAGTGAAGGTGTGTGACAGAAGCAGCATGAAAACAGGCTGATTATATTCCTGTGAGACAGCTACAATGACAGGGTCTTGGGGTATATACAGTGCAAACAGTGTTTCTTTCCGTACATGTCCCTCTGTCTATGCACTCCTTGAAAGATGTTTTCTGTGCTAATCATTGGCTGAGAGTTATATAATTTATTTACTTAATTATAACCCACCTCTCCCTCCCAACAGGGACCTACAGTTGCTTAACCTCATTCTCCTCTCCATTTTATCCTCACAATAACCCTGTGAGGTAGGTTAGTCTGAGAGTGTGTGACTGGACCAAGGCTGCCCACCAGGCTTCTGTGGCAGAGTGGTATTTTGAAACTGGGTCTCCCAGATCCTAGTTTGATACTCTGACAACTGCACCACACTGGATGGCTGAGTACTCCACCTAATGTTCTCACTTAGGCAGTTTTTGTCTGGGCTGGACAGGTTCAGACTACAAGAGAGGGTTCACATGTTTAAATTATGCCACCATATATTTTTTAATTTGTTTTTCTAGATTAACATTTTAGTTAGAAACTGTTTCCAGAAAATGTTGGTGGGGGTTGGTATGGGAGAGTGTCTAATTACTTGAACCTTGCACCTTTAGTTGGAAGTGGTACAGGCATACCACTGTAGTTTCTTTTACTTTGTATTTCTTCCGGATAGAAAGCTCAGCATGTAATTTTGGGAGGAGAAATGGTATTAAGGGAAAGCTGTTAAGCTGCCCCCTCAATTGCTCTTCCACTCTCAGAGCTCATCTCTAAAGCTGCTTCTCAGGTTTTGTGTGTGCGCGCACATGTGTGTGTTTTTTTTTAAAGTCGGGTAGCTTAATGTCTTACTTTACTTCTTCTAAGAACTGACCAGTGGAAGCTTTCACTCTAGAAGTGTAGGGCTTTTTATACCCCGTTTTTCTCTATTCATAGAAGTCTCAGAGTGGCCTTCCTCTTCCCCACGACAGGCACCTTGTGAGGTAGGTGGGGCTGAGAGAGGTCTGAGAGAACTATGACTGGCCAAAGGTTGCCCAGCTGGCTTTATGGGGGAGGAATGGGGAATCAAACCTGGTTCTCCAGATTAGAGTCCTGCTGCTTTTAACCACTACACCACACTGGCTATTCACTGGGGCAGATAGCGGCTCAATAGGGCTGTTTGGAAAACAGGGCAAGCTGGATCAGGGGCCTAATGCACACAGCCATACCCTAGATCTGAATTGGAGCCCTACATGATTGCTGTTTAAAAAAGCCAGTGAGCTCTATACACAGAACTCCCAGCATCTGTTTTGACCCTTAGGATAAACAGAATATGAAGTGTAGTTTTAAGAGTATCTGTTGTCTTAGTAACCAGCTTCTCTGTATCAAGATTTTTATCACACAAAAATCCAAAACAGAATCGCAAGTTGATCTTACACATGCTTACAGGTCTATGCAGCTGACTTCAGTGAAGGTGGGCTTGTCTAAGTTGTAAATCTGGCATGCTCTCCAGTAGGATAATTTGAATATTTTGTGTTTCCTACTGAAAGAATACAGACATCATTTTTACTGCAGATGAGGGTGTGCATGTGAGGTTTTGCCTCATATCTGTTCCCTTTTGAAATAAGTATTCCACTGTTAAATTACTGGGTTTGTGAGTGGGTAAGGTAAGTCCTCCATCAAAAATTTTACAGCTAAAATATTTAGTTTTCTGAATGCCATTTTTAAAGGAGATCTGGTTATGCATAAAATCAGCAGATGAACAGGATGCAGTGGCCATGGTCCATGTAATAACTTTGAACTTGACCTTTTAATAGCTGTAATGCTGGGCACTAGTTTTTGAGAAATTAAGGGCTTCAGATAAGCACTTGAAGAATAAATCTAAATAAATGCTGTGAAGATAACACAAGCAGGATAGTAGTGGAGCTTGCTAAAGCTGCTTAGGCCAGTAGGCCTGGTAGTTCCTTTATGCTATTGCTAAGCATTATCTGCTATTGAAATTTCACTTGTACTTTTAGATCTGTTCTAACATTAATATGCAGCTGAACCAGAACTATGTCTGACCTTTGTTTAGAAACAGAACTATAGGTCTCCCCTCCCCCCAAACATACTGAAGCCTGCTAGTGCCTGTCTCCAACTATTAGCTGATACTAAAATATGCATATGGCAAAAATAAAGGTCAGAGTTGTGGTCAGATGTAGATTCCCCCCCCCCGTATGTATACCCTGTTTTCCCGAAAATAAGACCTACCCAAAAAATAAGCCCTATCAGGATTTCTATGCATTTGTGGTATAAGCCCTAGTGTGTCTTCTTGAGAAAAAATAAATATAAGACAGTGTCTTATTTTCGGGGAAACACGGTAGTTTAGGATTTATGAAAGATGCTAGCTGGCAGACAAAGAATGTGAGGTAAAAATATGCTTGATTTCCCCCACCCCCAGCTAAAAATACTGTGTTCCATTAACTGTTTAAAACTGATGATCAGCATTTTCCCCAGCTCATCCTAATATTTTATTATTACCATTAAAACTGACAAACATCACAAATACATAAATCAAGTAAAATACATAACTAAAAACAAATATAAACAATGCAGAATCTGATGGATTACAATGATATAAAGATTTCCAGCATGAGTAATTGAAGCTTTTAAATAGTATGGAACTCTTTATGTCTGAAGAAGGGTTGCTGTGCAAACTGGAAGCTGGTACAACACTACAATGATAAAACAATGGAAAAACTTCCCTGCTTTTGAAAGTTTCATTCTCTGGGCAAACTCTTCCAAAGGAACTATAAAGAGAAGACAAATCACCAGGCAGAGTGAATTTGGTCGCACATGTGTATTTCAAAGGGCTTCGGGACCGCCTCTCCCTGTATGCCCCTGGAAGAGTGTTACACTCAGGAAATAAGAAACTCCCGGTAGTCTAGGGTTGCCAAATCAGGCCGGGGGGCGGGGAACCCCCCGCTTCCGCGGCCCGATTTCCGCCGCAGGGGAATTCTGGCCCGGGGGGAACCCCGCCCCCCAAGCTGCGTCACCAGAGGTGACGCAGCCACGTTGCCGACGTTGGGGGCGTGGCTGAGCTCGTCGGAGAGGAAAACCATATGGTTTTCCCCTCCAACGAGCTCAGCCACGCCCCCAACGTCAGCACGTCGCCCGTCACTTCCGGCGACGTGCTGCCGGCGCGCGCACGCACATCCGGACGACTCCCGGACCGCGGCGATGCTCCCCCGCCACGGGGGGAAGAAGATTTGGCAACCCTACGGTGGTCCCCAGCCTGAGAGAAGTCTGGCTGTCCTCAACTAGGGCCAGGGCTTTTTCAGCCCTGGCCCCTGCCTGGTGGAATGCTCTGCCGGAAGACATCTGTGCCCTGCGGGAGTTGTTACCATTCCGCAGGGCATGCAAGGCAGAGATGTTCTGCTGGGCCTTCAGTTAAGGACAGCAACAGGGGTAGCCTTTGGCACTCTCACACAAGTCCCCATCTCTTGTAACCCCTCCCCCCAAGGAGGCTGGGGTGTGGGAGCTTTTTCCACCATCTTATATATGCTGTCTTTCTGCCACTTTGATAATGTTGTTTTATGCTTAGGTATTTATTGGCTTGTGTTAGATCCCAAATCAGGAGAATAGATCCACGTTCAAAAAGAAGAAAGATTTATTTCCAAAGCATGGTTGATCACGAACATACAGAGATTGTTAGGAATAACTACAATACCCAGGGACGGTGTATTAAAGGAACTTCAAACCAGGTTTAAACCAATGAGCATATTTCCCTCGTCAGGTTCACAGATTAGAATAGGCGCGAAGCAGTGTGAGAACAGCAACGGTCCATTTCATAAACACAGGTTGAGTTCACATGGGAAATCTAAACAAGCCAGAGCATTAAGACATAACACCCCATCGCACCAGCTGGAGACCTTGGCAGTTACAGAGGCACTACATGAACAGGATAAGGCTTTGGGAGAGAGGAAGGGGGATGGGACGTGTCTCAAGGAAATGGCAGTTCGCTGACAGCTTGTTTTAATTTATTTTAATCTGAGATTGTATATTATCCTGTTGTAAACTGCCCTGAGCCCTACTTGTAGGGAAGGATGGCCTAATAAATCCAATTTAATAAATAAATAATAAATTTCATCATAATGCCAAAGTAATTTGTCTGAGAAACCACTTTTACAATTTAAAAAAGCAAGAGTCCAGTAGCACCCTAAAGACTAAAAATATGTGGCAGGGTATGAGCTTTCATGAGTCACTGCTCACTTCAGTATCTGAAGAACTGAGCAGTGACTCACGAAAGCTCACACCCTGCCACATATTTTGTTAGTCTTTAAGTTGTGACTGGACTCTTGCTCTTTTCTACTGCTACAGACAGACTAACACGGCTACCCATCTTGCTTTTACAATGCTTTTGGTGCTAAGCAACTCAAGAGTATGCTAAAATCAGAACTGTTTAAGTCTGTACTATGTGCTGATGTTCTTTATAGTTAGAAGGGCTTTCCAAGATCAAATCTACTTTGAGAAATGTCACCACTTGCAGAAAATGTTTTTAAAAATATGAGGGTAGTTCTGTAATTGGAACTTTTAGACAGTAAAATTCTATGCAGTTGCTCCAGTCTAAACCCTTTGAAGGAGTAGCTCAACTGTACATACGAATGGACTATGAATAACTTATTATAAAATGATGCAGACATCTGTGTGTGCATTTGAAAGTAAGCTCCACTGAGTTCATTTGTGCTTACTCCCATGAAGAGATGCATAAGGTTGCATTTGTAGAAAACAAATGTAACCAAGATAACAGTTTGTAGATTATAAATTAGGAAGTTTTACAAATGGGCATATCTGCTCTAGGTTGGTTCAGGGAGAACAACTCTGGCAAAACAGTCCTGCTCTGACATGCAGGCCCTATTCCACCATGCCCTCCAAAATTTCCCCCACACACAGAGGGGGCTTTTCTCTATGAACTGCCACCACCACCACCTGGCCTTTATAGGAATTGCCCACTGGGAGGGCCAGGACTCCCAGATTCCCTTCCCAGTTCTTAGGCCTTGCCTCTGTTTCCTGCTATCAAGCATCTGGTTATCACAGAAATGGCTTACTGCCTTGTGCACCACTGGGGGAATAGCCACTTGCCAGCTGACCCCCCCTTTCTCCTGACACTTCTTTAAAATAGTGTGTCGAAGATGGTGGAGGTCCATGTAGTACAGAGAACCACTACCAGCATCAAAAGTTATAGAGCATTTATTAAAAAGAAAATATCCACAAGCAAACCCTCAGGACAGCACCAGATTGAGCAAGGGATTTATTTATTTATTTATTTATTTATTTATTTATTTATACTTTCAATTTGTATCCCGCTCACCCCTGAAGGGCTCTGAACGGCTTACACGGTGCATGGTGCAGAGACCTATGCAGAAACCCTAACTATGACCACAGTACGTCTGGGGTGGGGGGAGCCCTACCAGGTACCCTCCCGGCTCCGATCATTCATTTATCCGGCGAGTGGGCGACTTCTTCCAGTTCTCTCTGGTGCGGCTTCTGCGGCCTCCACTGTTCTTTCAGCTCTCTGGCGACTCCTGTCGGGGGCTGTTGGTTAAGGGCCCTGGTGCACAGCCGCGGTGGGCGTCACACCGTCCTTGCGGCTCCAGACGTCCTCCTGCTGGCCACGTCATCAGCTGCCGAGCCAACTGCCTCCTTGGGATGTCGCTGCCTCTCTTCATCTCCTCCGTGCCGACCGCCGCCGTGTTGCCGCCGCTTCTCAATTCCTCGCTCAGCTGGAGCCCAATTTCGAGGGAGGGGGTACCCCCCTGTCCTCCTATGGACAGGTACCCATTTACCTAATTGCCCCGAGGGGCTTTCGGACTGCTGGGTTGGCTGCTGGGATTCAAAAGAAAACAGTAAAATGCAATTCTTCTGTCTCTCCTTCTATACATACCCAAGCAGGATGTTAAATATAAGGTAGGCTCCTTAGCTTAGAAAGTTACAGAAGTTCTACCAGAGTTACTATTACCTTGAAACCTCTGCTCAGAAATGCAGGCCAGTAAATAGCAATAGCTGCCTTCCACAGACCTCAGATGAGAATTCTGTGTTCCTCAATGGAACCAGCACAAAAGAGCCTCCACCTTACTCCTAGGAGTTCTATCATCTGTCTTTCTACTCCCACTGACCAAGTCAGGCCAGGTCAAAGAAACTTTTCCTGGAATTGCCAGGAAATTTTTCCTGAAGTCTTTCTAACACTTAATTCCTCCATATCTCTGTTCCCTGCTAGGTATCACCTGTCTAACTGGGAGGAGGGGGTGACCATCCCATTGTGTCTTGCTGGATCTAGTAGCATTTCTAAAAGGGTGGCTGAGATGGATTGACTTCTTCCTTCCTGCCTATTCTCTTCCAAGAAGGCAAAAAACTTTTAAAAACTCAAGGTGAAGGTTTTGCTCCATTCAAACTGCTAAAGAAAAAATGAATTTCTTCACCCACCAAACCATAGTTTTGTATTATGTCAGGGTACCCTGTGCTTGTCTGCATATTCTTCCCCTACACACATGCACACATACTCAAGAGTCCCTTGGCAACTTCTGGTATAGCACAAACTAGAGTCCACTTACATCTGGACTGACAAAATGTGGTTTGGACTTCCCATCGCAACCAAGATCATAAAGTAGTATTTGAAGCTACCTAGAAATCCTGGTTCAGAGGAGAAATGCTGTCCATGGTTTAGTTCAAGCATAATGGTAAACTGTAGCCTGTACTATGCTGAAAACTGCTGATTCTGAAAATGGAGGTGGGGTGCCAGCACAGGGTGTGTTCATGTCACACTTTCAAGTCTGGGCCAGCAATTAATGTGTAACACATCAAGGAATATTTGGCTCATGTCTCAGGACTGGTACACATACATACACTGCTCATTTCCTGTGTGTGTGCACTAATTCATATGGAAAGGACTGTTTGAAATGACAAGTGACAAAGAAACATTAGGATATTAGATTTGTGGTGTGTCATTTGCATGTGGGGTTGATGCAGACTAAATTTTCACTAATGTAAGAGGTGGTATGATTTCCACTAACTCCGCCATCGTGCTGTAGACCCTCAGTTTGCACCTTGTGCAGTTACTGAGGGTCTGCTGTCCCCTAAGAACAGCAGTTTGGGGAGATCAGGAGGCTGGGGGAGGGGGTGGAACTTTCTGTTCCACTCACAGAAGTGCCTTGCAGTAGTGGAAAATATAGTCCAGATCCAACCCTATATGTCAGTGGATGCTTCACTCTTCAAGTGATGAATGCGCATGTATGATCAGCCCTAAAATGTATAGCCCCAGTTAGTCATTTGCCAAAACATTTAGCTATTTCTGCAGATTGGTTACATTTTAACACTCATACCTTGTGCAATGCAACAATAAATGTACCTCACTATACTGTGATAATCAATAAAGGACTAAAGCAAGGGTCAAGTAGGAATATGAGCGGGAATATTTCATTTGACTCCCAGAGGCAGCTATGTGGAGAGCTCTTGTACAAGATTACAAAAGGGAGCTGGTTACTAACCCCAAGCTCCTGAGGGATGATTTCCACAGTGCTGTTAGTGGACAGGAAAACCATGACTTGGTGAAATTAATAGAATAGACTACTTCCTGCCTCACACAGCTGTTGGGGGCCAGGATAAGTTTTAATGTATACCAATCAAAAGTCAACCGGCAAGTACCTGAAATTTGGCTTCTTGTAGTGATGATTTTGTTTTGAAGCTGTTTCCCTTGCTCTTCTGTCTCAAAAGCAGAGGTTTGGGATTCCAGTAGGTTAGCAGAGCCCTGGAGGGATTGAAAAGCTGGAGGAAATAGCTGATGCTTCAGTATATTTCCTTATGGTTCATAGTGTCATGCCTGCCAGTGTATCTGCTTGCTTCCTTGCTACCCTTTTCCTAACTGCTTCCTTACTCTTTCCTTGTTCCTTTAAGTTCCCTCCTTTCCTGGATTGACCATCCATGCTCCCTCTTTTTCTGTTCTTTATCACTTTTCACATTGCTCATTTCTTTTTTCTCTACTCCTTTCCATCTTGAGTCTCCCTGTCCTTCGCTTCTGCCTGAAGCCATTTCTTCTGCTGGCATCAAAGTGTCCTAAGGGCAGTGGGAGGATAGAGAGGCTGTAGAGATGGGGACTGTTGAGGTGAGGAAGAGCCAAGGTCTAACTGCCTTCCATGAAATCCATGCAGTAGCCCCAGCTTAGAGGTGCAGCGAGTGCCTCAGTTCACAGCTCATGTGTTTGGGGGGGGAGGGAGGGTTTGCCTGAAACTACTTTGCTGCAACCTCAGTTCCGTCATCAGCCAGAAAGAAAGTGGGGATGGATCTTCATTGTAATGGAAGAATAATGAGTAATAGAAGAGTTGGAAGGGATGAGGAGGGAGGAGAATGAGGGATTCAAACTTCACTCCTAACACCTGCCTTATCCAGAAAACATGCACATCACACTAAATTCATTGTAATTTGAGCCACAAAGTATTGACTTCAACTGGATTTGCCTGTTCCCAATGTTACAAAGACTTCCAGATGTTAAATATGACTACCCATCACAATGTATTCATTTACATAAATAGTTGGTATGCTTGAGCTTAGATTCCTCAGAGAAATAAGAACACTGAAGCCCCCTCCATGGCAGCCATTTTGTGGTGGTGGTCACTGGTGGTGGAAAGTGCCGTCAAGTCACACATCTTGCTTATGGTGACCCCACAGGGTTTTCAAGGCAAGAGACATTCAGAGGTGGTTTGCCGTTGCTTGGCTCTGTGTGAGAACCCTGGGTTTTCTTGGTGGTCTCCCATCCAATTACTAACCAAATACCCTGCTGAGTTTCCAAAATTTGATAAGATTGGGCTAGCCTGGGCCATGCAGGTCAGGGTGATCATTACTTAAAATTACCAAAGTGCTCACATGCTCAACAAATTTGGAGAACTCTAGTGTAAGCAAATAAAAATAAGCACAATCTTCTGACTTTTAACACACTATCAGTACAATACTTAATGAAAGGGATGTCTTTCTTGTGATACAAACCCCCCCCCCCCAGGAAGGCAGTATAAAGGTGACACTACTGCAAAATGCTCCAAGTGGAATAAGGCACAGAATACTGATCAATAATAGCATAGTGAGTAATGTTATTTCCAAGTCAGGAAGCTAGAGGGTGGTATCTTCTACCTTACTAATCTAAAAGGAAAGCACTCAAAATCCAACTGACCAAAATATTTTATGGGCAAGAAATGTTTGCCTGTTTGAATCTGGGGATATGTTATTTTTCGTTTCAGAGGGGTAGCCATGCTGGTCTGCAGTAGAACAGTTAGATTTGAGTCTGGTAGCACCTTAGAGAGCAACAAGATTTTCAGGGAATGACCTTTTGAGAGTCAAAGCTGCCTTCACCAGACATGAGTAGAATACCAGATTATATTTGTCTTGAAACGCATAGCGCAGAATATTTGTAACTAGCCTTCAGCTTTTAAAAATGTTGAATTGTCGGTTGAACATATCAGTGCCCTTTACATTTGTTTCTTATCTTCCATCTGCCTGTTATTACCAAACGTTGCTTTTACAACTCTTTCTGGATGTCCTTGGGTGCATTCCAGATAGTTCAGTGTTGTAACACAGGGAGAGGAGAAAGCAAGTGTGTCATGCAGAAGTCTGGGTTACAGTGACCTTAACAACAGCCCAGCCACTTTAGAGAATCACTCTAGATTTCTGTGGCTGCCACCACCTCTACATTTGTCTTCAGCTGTGTTTACTGTACTGGCATAGCAAACTGTGCTAGGCTAACTGAGGTCCCGTTCACACGAGGGGATTTGGGCCGGGAGCGGGACGGTTCGGGGGCGGAGCAAATGGCCACGATCACACCACAACATCTGGGAAGCGTAGTGCTTCCGTCCCCGAACTGGCCCATCCACGCGATAATCCACATCAAGTTGGAACCACCTACCGAGGTGGTTCATCTCAATGGTGCGCTGCAAACCGGGAGTCTGATCGCCGGCGCATCCTTGCGCCGGCGAGTCCCCGGCTCCTAGCCGAACTGCGCATGCTCCGACATGCGCAGTTTGGCTGGCTCGCCGTCAGATCTGTGTTTTCTCCCCGGCGTCTGAACATGCCGGGGAGAAAAGGCGGCGCGGCCAGGGGATCCGTGGGATCCCGCCGCGCCGTTTCAACTTTGGCCCGGCTTTTAAAAGCCACGCTTTTTGGCGGCTTTTCCCCTGCCATGTGGCAGGGGCCACAGATATGCAAAAAAATTTGCACTTTGAGTGTGTTCAGAAGCTGCTTTTGTCAGTGCTCCCCACACAAATTCCCCATTAATATTAGAATTCCTAAGATGGAAATGCTCTTAGATGCTATCTGCCTCAACTTCTTATAGTTAGCAGAACTTGCTAGAGGAGGTTGCAGAAGTTTCCTAGTTTAGGGAGAGGACTATGTCATGAAAAGTGACCTCACGTTGGAAGTCACTGTTGAATCATGGCCTCCAGCATTTTCGCAGGCTGATTAATATTCTAGTGATTCAAAAAAACACCTTGGTAGTTAGACTTGCCCATCTCCCTTGGTTTTTTAAAAAAATCTGATTCTGAACTCCTTATTAGATAAAGTAAATATTTGTAAAGTAAAGCAAAAAAAAGTAAATATTTGTAAAGTAAAGCAAAAAACTGGGGTTTGGAAAGGACATCATCCCAAGTGTCAACCAGTAGCATAGTCTAGTTGGCTTCTGTTGTAAATTTGAAGGTCTGGGTTTGTTCCTGAAGAAAAAGTTACACTTGGACTGATCATAGTAAGGGTGCTTCCAAATCAGCTCAGCTGTCCTTGAAATATTATGTCTGTCTTCATCCTAACTCTGCAAGTAGTCTGCTGTGAGAGCAATCCTTACCAGGTCTATTCAATGAGGCTTATTCCCTGGAGAGTGTTTTTAGGATTTCATTGTAAGTTTCCTCTGTGAGTACTATATTTTTAAAAATTTCTTTTTTATCAAGGGTGAATATGGGTGTTGTGGAAGCTTTTGTTTACTGCTGTATAAGCCAGTATATGTAAGCAATGCAGCTGTATGATATACTTTGCTAAATTATTTGTAATTGGTACTTCTTCCCTACCTTTAAGTGCATGGGAAGAAAAATTGCTCTTCACCTTCTTTGTGGCAACCTTTTAAGTACTTAAAGTCTTATTTCTTAACTGTTTTTAGGCTGAAAGTTTTGGAGAATTGTTCCAATTCCAGATGTAGTTTACTGGGTTTTAACCTGAGAATAATGAATTAATTTACTAATTACCGCTTCAGCTGTACTCAAGTCTAAGTGTCCTTTTTTCCTTCCCCCCCCTAAACCTTTTCCAGTCTGTCTCTTAATTATAGATAATGTCAGCAATATGCCACAGCACCATCCATCTCAAAGTGAAGTTTCCCAGAGTAGACACAGTAATCAGTAGATCAGCCGCCCTGAGCCCATTCGCGGGGAGGGCGGGGTAGAAATATAATAATAAAATAAATAAATAATCCATCTTTATCTTTACTAATTCCAAGTACAGTAGAAGTATTTGATGCTTTTGTTAGTATTACCCTAAAAAGCCTTGTGATACATTCGATGCAAATTGAAAGAAAAATCAGCCCTCCTGGCCACCCTGAGTTGATGACACCACTATAAAGAGAGGAAGAGACAAGATCAGATGTGGTCATAGACTCTTGTTACCTCTGTGGTGTGTCTGGGAGTTAGATTCCCCCCCCCCATGACTTTTCTAATATGTCTTAAAGTATGCCTGTTTAATCCCACTGCAGTAATGTTTCAAAAATATGCAAGTTGTCAAGCAGTGAAAACATCTAAGAGCTTGTTCCCAGGAGCTCTGTTTTGTAAGCTGTAAGTTTTACTACTTCCTACTTGTTAACCTGCCACCTTTTGACCTCTGTCTACCCCAAATGGGTACCAAAGTGGATGATGTTAATTGGGATATAGATAACTGAACCTATTGCTTGTCAGATGTGTAGTTAACTACAATCTGGTATCTGATCCAGATTACAAGTGTGCAGCAGAGACGGCTGTGCAGTATTTGTTGTCATCAGGCGAAGGACAGGGCCTAAGAGGGAGGTGGAAATGGATCTGATTTTGGAACACTCACTTGGAAATTGTAGATAAATGTAACTCATATTTGTATCTTATTGTCTAAGCCTGGGTTCAAGTGTGCAACCTGAGATTCTTCTGGCTTGTACTACAGTGCCAGTATATTGTTGTCCCCCTCTCATACAAACATGTATGCTTACACACACACACACACTCAGTTTGAATTCATGGTGAGTTGAAGATGCATGTGGGTTCAGTATAATATTCTGGGTATCTTGGTGATGAGGCTTCAACAGTGAGGACATATTCTGCCAAGAAACTTTACTTTTCTCTGTATATGCAAGCTTGAAAACATTATCCTGTTTCAAAGCAAGATATGAATGACCCATGATCAGGATCTCCCACTTTCTAAGATCTCTCATGCAATATCCTCATCTGATACTAATATTAACTCTCTGGGAGAAAAAAAGTTATAGCCGCTGTATCCTCCCTCCCTCCCTCCCCAGCTAATATCAGATTCAGGTGGTGTGGGAGAAATTAAGTCAGTGAAACAACAGATTGGGGTTGTTGTTTTTAAAAAATACCCAGGCAAATCAGCAACTGTGTGCAGCTGTCTTGAAATAAGTTTTTTAGAGTCAGTGTGCTATAGTGGTTAAGGTGTATAGGTTGGGAGACCCACATTCATAAGAACATAAGAACATAAGAGATGCCAATGTTGGATCAGGCCAAAGGCCCATCCAGTCCAACACTCTGTATCCCACAGTGGCCAGAAATACCAGTGCCATCAGGAGGTCCACCAGTGGGGCCAGGACATTAGAAGCCCTCCCACTGTTGACCCCCCCCCCAAGCACCAAGATGACAGAGCATCACTTGCCCCAGAGTCCCTATCTATACCTTGTGGCTAATAGCCTCTGATGGACCTCTGCTCCATATGCTTATCTAATTCCCTTTTGAAGCCGTCCATGCTTGTAGCCGCCACCACTTCCTGTGGCAGTGAATTCCAAGTGTTAATCATTCAAATCCCTGTGGCAGTGAATTCCAAGTGTTAATCATTCAAATCCCTAGAAGCAGCTAGCCTGAAAGGACCACTAGTACTTTGGGACTGAATCTAGTAATGAATACTCAAGCACAGTTTGAAAGCCATATCTTCAGGAAAGAGGAAGTTAGGATGAAAGTGGGTGTGTCCTATATGGGGAGCTCTATTATCAGATATTCCTTGGTTCTTTTTCTGTTAATGGACAGTTGACTTTCCTTATTTGTGTTTTCTAGGCATAAGGAGGTATACTATATATATAGCCATAATGAATGATGGCTAAAGGAGATTATTATTTTTGAGGTGGAGAAATTATTAGTCCCCAACCCCAGGATCTGTTTGAGGACTGATGAACACATAAACACACATGAAGCTGCCTTATACTGAATTAGACCCTTGGTCCGTCAAAGTCAGTATTGTCTACTCAGATCGGCAGCGGCTTTCCAGGGTCTCAGGCAGAGGTCTTTCACATCGTCTCCTACCTGATCCTTTTAACTGGAGATGCCAGGGATTGAACCTGGGACCTTCTGCATGCCAAGCAGAAGCTCTGCAAGTGATTTTTTACTGGAGATTAACAGTGGGGTAATAAACTTTATAGATGATGCCAGTTTGTTCAGGAGGGTGAAAATGCAAATGGATTATGAGGACCCCTCCAGACTGAGTGAACTGGCAATGAAATTATGGATAAAATTCAACATTAAGTGTAACGTGATGCATATTGGGGCAGAAAATCCACATTTCACGTATAAATTGATGGGGATGCGAACTGAAAACGACAGACCAAGAAAATGACCTTTGTGGTTGGGTAGCTTGTTGAAAATATTAATTCACCATGTAGGAGTGGTAAGCCAACATGATATAGTAAGAATGTCAGGCTAGGACAAGAGGATCTGGGAGACCCAGGTTTGGATCTCAGCTTTGCCGTAGAATCTTGCTAAGTGATTTTTAGCCAGACATGCACTGTCAGTCTAACCTACCTCACTTGGCTGTTGTGAGGATAAAATACCTGGACCTATATGAAACAGTCTTCTACAGAGTCAGACCATCAGTCTGTCAAGGTCGGTATAGACTATTCAGACTGATAGCACCTCTCCATGGTCTTTCACATCACCTACTCTGATCATTTTTTGAAAACTTGAGATGCTGGGGATTGAACTTGGAACCTTCTGCATGCAAAGCAGAGGCTCTTCCACTGAGCCACAAACCCTCCTCAAAATGAAGGAGAGGAGAATAATCTAAGCTGCTTTGGGTCCCCGTTGGGGAGAAAGGCGGGGGATCCTTGGGCATGCCCACTGTAGTTAGCTGTTTTAAAATGTTTTATTCGTTTTTATCGCACTGTGTGCCTTGATTGTGTTGACCATGGTGTTGTATTACATCGGTGTACTGTGAGCCGCCCTGAGCCCGCGTGCGGGGAGGGCGGGATATAAATGTATTTAAATAAATGAATGAATGAATGAATGAATAAGGAAAAGTAGAGTCCATGCTGGGGATCAAGCAGAAGACTGAGAATAAAACTGACAGTATAGTGATTCTCTCATAATTTTGGTTTCCACATCTCAATTGAAGAGCTGGAAAAAGTGCAGAAAAAGGCAGCCTTAATTATCAAGGGGCTGGAGTGTCTGTTCTGTGAGGCAAGATTAAAACATTTAGAGCTTTTTAGTTTAGAGAAAAGATGACTGCTGGGTAACATAATACTAAAGATAGACTCAGGTGGGAGCCATGTTGATCTGAAGCAACAAAACAGAGTTTGAGTCCAGTGGTACCTTTAAGACCAACAAAGCTTTCGTGTGCACGCACACTTCACATACAGTAAAACAGTTTTCCTCAGGCCTTACTAGGGTTGCCATTCCCCAGCTGGGAGTGGGGGATCACCCAGTTTTTTGGACTTCTGTCCTCCATCGGCCAGCTGGTCAGCAGGAGGAAACCCTGGCCCCAAACAGCAGTCTTACCAGAAATAAATGCAACATGCTGGTGTCATATGGAAGTGACATTGGGATGGCACACGGTGATGCTCTCGTTTTTGGGCAAAACTATGATTTGAGGCTGATTTTACCATAGAGTTTTGCCCAAAAGCAAGAGCATTGCCATGCGACGTTCCTGAGATGCTGAAGTAATTTTTGTGTGACTTCAGCATGTTGCTGCCCTCTGCCCCACTCCCGGAAAGTTCCCTCCCACCCATCCCCCGCCAGCACAGCATTCGGACCTGGCAACCCTAATTCTAGTTTCCAGGAAGGGCTAGTTAAGAGTCAAGATGCATAAGTAACTGGATGATAAGTGCAGCAGAGATTGGATTAAACAGTTGGTAAAACCTATGAATGGCAGCAAATTAGCATACAAATACAAGAGTTAACAAACAGATGTAAGAACTAAATTTGAGTCCAGTGGCACCTCCAAGACCAACAGAGTTCAATTTTGGGTATGAGCGAGAACTGAGAGACCTTAGGATGTGTAGATGCACACTTCTTCAGATACATTGGAACAGATTTCCTCAAGCATTACATATAGGTGGGAGGGGGTAGTTGATAGGAAGGGCTAATTAGAGTCAAGATGCATAAGTACAGCTAAGATTGGAATAATACTGTTCGTAAGGTCTGTGAATAGCAGCAAATTAGCATACAGATAATAAAAGAGTTAACAAATGTGAAAATTGTTTGAATCAAGTGGCACCTTTAAAACCAACAAAGTTTAAATCTGGGTATAAGTAAAAACTGAGTTACTTAGCATGTGTAGTGAAATAAGAACCCAATATCTCTGTTAAGCCCTGGGGGTTCCATTATCTTGAGTGTTGTAATAACTTGTAATTCAGCAGTCTCCTGTTACAGTCTGTTTCTGAAATTCCTATGCAGTAAAACAGCTACTTCTCAGTTTTGTAATTCTTGATGTCAGATTTGTGTCCATTTATTCTTTGGTGTAGGGTTTGACCTGTTTGCCCTGTGTAGAGAACTGAAGGGTGCTGTTGGCATTTAATGGCATATACAGTGTTAGAAGATGAGCAAGTGAATAAGCCTGAGATGGTGTAGTTGATCTGGTTAGGTCCAGTGATTCTGTTGTCCGGATGTATGTGGCAGCAAAGTTGGCATATGGGTTTATTGCAAGATCTGATACCAGTGTCCATGTTCAAATCAGATGTTGTATTATTGTGAGTGAGGAGTTGTTTTGAGATTGGGGGGCTATCTTTGTGCAAGAAATTTTTTGCCCCCCAGTACTTGTGAAAGAGAACTGTCATTATCCAGGAGAGGTTTTAAGCTGTTGATGATGCGTTGAACTGTTTTGAGTTGAGAGCTATATGTGACCACTAGTGGTGTTCTGTTGTTGTCTCTTTGGGGCCTGTCTTGCAACTGGTTTTCTCTGGGTATCATTCTGGCTTTGTTGATCTGTTTCCTGACTTCATCAGGTGGATACTTTAGTTCCAAAAAGGTGTGTTGTAGATCCCTCAGGTGAGAATCTCTGTAGGATTGGCGCAGATGTGGCTGTAGCATAGAGCCTGGCTATATACAATGGATCGTTTGGTATGCTTAGGATGGTAGCTGGAGGCATGTAGATATGTTTGTCGGTCAGTAGGTTTCTGGTATAAGGTGGTGTCTATGCATCCACTGGGTATTTTTACAGTAGTGTCCAGAAAAAATATTTCTTGCATAGATTGGTTCTTTGCCAGGTTGATGATGTGGTGAAAGTCATTGAATGCCTGGTGGAATATGTGTCCAGACAATAAAAATGCCATCAATGTATCACATGTATAAGTGAGGCGTGAGTGAGTAGGAGTTTAGGAAGCATTGCTCCAAGTTGGCCATAAAGATATTAGCATACTGTAGGGTCATGCGAGTGCCCATAGCTGTACCATTTATCTGAAGAAATAAGTTGTCACGAAATTTGAAGTGGTTATGGATGAGAACAAAATGACAGTTTGGTAGCAAAGTCAGCTGTCAGTTTGGTAGCAAAGTCAGAAATCATGTTTCTTATTGCTTGTTGGTATACAGGGATTCCACATTCATGGTGGCTAAAACAGTTTTCTCTGGGAGGTTGTTCAAAGATTTTATTTTCCTCAGAAAGTCTGTGGTGTCTTGCACATAACTTTTTATGCATGGTGTAATGAAAGCAGATAGAGAAATGTTTCTCCTTCTCCCATAATACTAGGATTCAAGGTCAGCCTATGAAACTAACAATGCATTCAAGACTCAAAGATATACTTCTTCACGCAGTGGGTAGTTGACTGCTGTGAGGTGACGTGATGGCCATGGATTTTGATGGATTTGTGTTTGGACAGATTGGTAAAGGATAAATTTATTGTTGGTTATTAGCCAGGACAGCCAAATGGGGCCTCTGACTTCAGAGACTGATTGTCAGATGCCTGTGGTGTAGTCAGTGGGTGAGGGCTGTGGTCCCTTCTTGAGGACTTCCCTATAGCATCTGACTGGCCACTGCTGGAAATGGAATGCTGGTCTAGATGGATCATTGGTTCAATCAAGCTTGGCTACTTTTAACATTCTGATCAATCATTTAGAGTTTATCTTTTAGCAAATATTGTTCAGTAAATTGCAGCTCATAATCAGAAATTGAATTCTCGTGGGGAAGAGACTAGAGAAACAATACAGCTAGGTATTCCTCAATACAAGGAAATTACACTAGTTTTATTGACAGCCAGTGTTAAAGAGGTTGACAGATGGATGGAGGGGGAAGGGAAGGTGGTGGATCAGTAGTGCCTCTATATTTAGATATGTCTTTTTTATCTGACTGTACAGCTGGCCACTCAATTTGTTTTAAAGGACTTCTGTATCTCTTGCTTGTGAGTACCATTCATGTGCTTTGCAGCTATATCTCACTCCACACATAAAATCTTGTGTGGGGGCAAATACATTACTCATGCAAAGTCAAGTCTGTAGGACACGATGGATGGAATATCCAAATGACTTATGTACAACCATATTGCGTCCAAATCAGATTCACCACTTTTACTTTTTGCCTTTCAGGGAGCAACCCATCTACAGCACCCGAGCTCATGTCTTCCAGATCGATCCTAATACGAAGAAGAACTGGGTTCCCACCAGCAAGCATGCTGTTACTGTATCCTACTTCTATGACAGCACAAGAAATGTCTATAGGATAATCAGCTTGGATGGCTCAAAGGTAAGCTGTTTGACTGTTTAAGCTCAGGTAAACTACTAGAAATGCTTTGACCTTTAAGCATAAGTTTCACTTTAGCCTGTGTTTTACTTATAACACATTTGTCTCTTGAAATATGATTCAGAATGAGAAACTTCTTTTGGAGTCGTGTTTGCAAATAATTATTTATTAAAAGATGTATTTAAAGTGTGTTTATTGATATAGATATGCCTGTCACAGATATTTTTATGTATTCTTTATAACTGAAGTTAGTGGCTCAGATATTTGCTGTGGAATGTAGTTTAGTAATACCAGTACTCCTAAGTAATGTGGCAGACATTTGTTTAGTGGTCATACTTTTTAATTAAATGTTAACACAATTCCATTTTCTAATGCAAAACCTGGTATTTTCATGTGATGTTCTAATGGATCAAAGTATTTTAATGCACAAAAATACTTCCATTAGACTTTATATAAAGTTTTCATTTATTAGCCTGTCTGCTCCTCCGTCCTTTCATTTGTAAAATGGATAAAATGCTCTAAAGTCAACGTGAAATAGTCAGGTTGATCCTTGCATTAGGCAAAATACAGGCATGTCCATATTTTAATATTTAATTGTAAATACAATACTATGTAAAATTAATAGTTTGATTATTTATAATATGGCTTGAAAAGTGCCACAAAAGAACTGGGATGTTGACTAACTTTTTAAATTTGCCTGGGGACAACAGAGAGTTCTGGACTTTATAGAAAGGGAAGAAAGCTTGTAGTTAGATAATAGATATGTCATTGAAAAAATGTCTGTTGGATTGCAAATGAAGGGAGAGTTTCACCTGAATAGGAGGAGAATAGATACAGGGAGAAGAGAGAGCTTTAAAAAAAATTCTCATTCTGCTCATTGGCCTGCAGTGAGGAATCATCTTCGGGGCTTTGAACTTCCAAAGTTTTGGTGAGTTCTTTATCTGTTACTTTAAAAAACCCAGCTGCCTCCCTCCACTTTTGGTTTGATGCAGATACTCTTAAAAATACAATCTCCTAATTTCTGGAAAGAGCCTGTAAAGCAGATACTGACACTGTTTTGTTTAATTCAAGCACTGAAAGATTTTTAAAAAATGTATACATTCAAGCCTGTCTGTAAGAAGCAAAGCAGTATTCTGAGACTTTCCAAAGAGTTCAGTTTCATGTTTTGGGGGACTGTTGACAACAGCAATAGAAACAACTGTTGTGTTCCACAGGAAAATTAGTTTACACAATTATCTAGCACCACCCTCTGGATGTCTTAAATATAGAAATCTAAAGTGTTTTCTACAATTATAATGATAACAAGTCCTCAGTTGAATAAAAGGCAGGAATAAGAACCATGAACATGTGACGTGGGCTGTCCCTAGGGAGATGCTGAGCCTGTGTCAAGCGTCTCTCCCACCAGCATCATGAGAGTTCTGGTCCCCACACAGACCCTTGCTGGCCTGATTATCACCAGTGGCTTGGTGCACTGTGCTTGCTTGCAGCCCCAAGCCAGAGATCCTGCAAGTCTCCTGGCCAACAGATTCTTTGGGTGGCTTGGGGCTGAAACCACATACAGTGCCCTGATTCCTGGTGCCACAGGGGTGGCACTGCATCTGACTTGGGGCTTCAGTAACATTTGTCCCTTTTGAAAGCATATTCCTTAGATCAAGCTGTAGTTTAGCATACCCAAGCATTGAACAAGTATATCTTTCTCTGGTATTTCTGAGTGGCAGATTTAAGTCTCTTGTGGTAAGTCTCTATTTCTAGCTCCAGGAAAGATGACCTTTGGATTCGGGAACTGATCTGGCTATGGGTGTCAAACTTCTCACGATCTAATTACTGCTTTGAACTAAGTCTTTCATTTCTGAGTTGTATTTGACTTGGATAAAATATGTATAGTATGCAGCCTGCGTTCTTGGGAGCACTTGAAGAACAAAAATGTGATTTAAGGAATACATTTGCTAATTAAATTTAGTAAGTTTTGGGATGCTGCAGAAGGTAGCAGGTTGGAAAATGAAACTCCACAAGCAGAAATCCTTGTACCTGTGGAAATGCTCATCAGTGGAAACACTAACCTACCAGCAAATATCTCTGTGGGGGAGGGGTCTTTTAAGGTAGCAGACCAGGTAGAAGAAGAAGGCGAGTTAGTTCATCCCTTTGTTATCAATAGGAGGTGCCTTCTGTTCCATATTAATGCCACCTTCAATTTGTGCTTCTACTCCTCTTCTCTGTTGCTTAATAGCGCCACCCATTATATAGGAGTTCTTATTGTAAGTGATCAAGAACTGTGTGACACCTCACATGAGGAACTTTCCAGGTCATATATGAGTTCAATTTCCTATATGAAAATCTAGCATGCTTTGTAATAGTTTCTGTAGAGCCACCTGAAGGTTTCAGAACTGTTAAACTTTGAAAGGAAAGAGTAGATGCCATGTAATAATCCAAAGTTGTAATATGTACCGAAATATATGTACCAGTAGACCTATTAATGCATCAAAAGCAGTACTGCAAAATAAGGTGGTGGGATCTTTTAAATAATTAATATAGAGTATTTTTGCCTTGGGACTAAAGAATTATACCTTTTCTTTTAATACATGGGGTAGTGGTTTAGAGTGTTGGACTATGATCTGAGCAATCCAGGATCTGCTATGGAACCCTGGGGCTGGTCACATACTCGCAATCTAACCTAATTCACAGGGTTGTGGAGTGGATAAAAGTGGAAGAGGGGAGAATGTTGCAAGCTACTTTGGGTCACCATTGGGGAGAAGAGTGGGATACAAATGAAGTAAATGAACAAGATGTTGCCTGGCTACTTACTTTTGGGTGTGCTTGTGGGGTCATTGGGTGGCTTAAAGGTGCTCAGAAGGACATGGCTGTCCAGAGTTTAAAATAATCCCAATCACCTGCTTTTCTGGTTTCTGCATCTACCTGGGTGTAAGTAAAGGCTTTGATGACAGTATAGCCCAGTTTAGGACTTCACTTTGATTTATGCTGTTTGGGTAATTATCTTATAAGTATATATTGGGACAGGGAATCAGACCATGAAAGCAAGTAGGTCTCAGGACCACTTTACACTTCATGTTTTTAGTAGTACACTTAAAACATCTTAGGTGTACATCTTAAAAAAATGGGGCTTGAATGTGACAAATATTTATTTGCAAACTAATATGTTCAGGAAGCTTGGGTTGGCTGTGGCTGTATGTTCAGTGCACAGTCAATGGCAAATCCAGGTTTGCCTCTAAGTAATGTATGAAATAGCTTTCCAGTGACCCTGGATTCAAAGTTAAGGTAAAGGTGTGGGCTTCCGGTCGAGCTAAGATGGAGGACTGACGCACTTTCGCGAGTCTGCGAAGTGGGCGACGGCCGCTTTTGACAGTTTGGGCAGTTATCACCCGAACGCATCGCTCCCCAGCGAGGGGGGGGGACAAGCAGGCAGCAGTGCCTAAGAGGGAGTGTGAGATTGGCGTGACTCCGCTTCGGAAGAAGCGGAGACAGGCTTTGATCTCCTCCCGCGAAGAAGGCAAGTGCCGAGCAACTCTCCAGCGACCGTTCGAGCCGGTGTACCGGTTTAAATTCTCCATCAGCCGACCTCTTGAAGATGGGCAACAACAGTGAGTGAAAAGAAGCAATGCGAAACCCGTTTTGATCGCGTAGATAACAATAAACGTCCCGCTTACCTGAACTGTGATAAAAAACAAATTGAATTAAGCGGTTGAGCGGATAAGGAATAAAGATTCCCAGAACTCTGATTCCGGTAAAGAAATAGTTGATTGAAGGCTATAAAACAGCAAAAAAGCATATTGTTTAACATTCCTGCGGTGAGGACTGAGATGTGTGAACAGACGGGACCTGCAGAATGGCAAACTGACCTACTCTATCCCAAAATACCATCGAGAAGTTGCGCCCGACATTTTGAGGAGGACTTCAATTTAAATCGATTTTTAAACACCTTTGAGAAGACTTTGGAAAGCGCAAATAGACGCATTTGGACGGCCGATAGTTTACCTTCTAGAAGAGACAATTTGTTTGTGAATTTGCGCACCGCAGTGAAATCGCCAAAACGGAGACTAGAAGGGGACCGAAAAG
>NW_015176514.1:164518-164681 GCF_001447785.1 Gekko japonicus | reverse complement strand
CTCAACGTCAACGTCAACCCCCAAAATGTCAAAAGAGAGAGAGAAGGATAAGAAAGAGATGCAGGCCGCCATGGAAGCGATGGAGAAAAGGATGATGGAGGCGATTCAAGCCATGGGGGAGCAGATTGAAAAAAGATTGGGGGCGCAAGAAAAACATATGGAG
>NW_015176514.1:161379-161531 GCF_001447785.1 Gekko japonicus | reverse complement strand
GCATGCATACTTATGGTATGATAAGACAAAAATGGATAGCTTTTTTAAGCTTCATGTGGTAAGAAAAGCATTGTTTGTGGTATGGATGAGATATAAAAAATATTTTCGTGATGTAAGACCATTGTGGATTGTACCAGTTGAAGTGTTAACAT
>NW_015176514.1:147326-161071 GCF_001447785.1 Gekko japonicus | reverse complement strand
ATTTTGATTGAAACCTGGGAATATTTGTGGAAAAATTCTATTAAGATATCGCCTTGTACCAATGTTAGAGAGAATTGTTATAAAATGATGTATAGGTGGTACATGACTCCGAAAAAAAATTGCAAATATGAAGCAGAATATGTCAAACAAATGTTGGAAATGTAAGAGTCATGAAGGCTCATTTTACCATATGTGGTGGACTTGCGAGAAAGCTGTAGACTATTGGACAAAAGTCCACAAAGAAATGCAAAAAATACTGAAATGCTCTTTCAAAAAGGTGCCGGAAATTCTGCTTTTGGGACTGAAAATGGAAGAAGTCAATACGACTAAAAAGACTTTATTCTGGTACTTAATTACAACAGCGAGAATGATTTATGCACAATTTTGGAAAACAGAGAAAGTGCCAGAAATTGAAGACTGGATACAAAAAGTTCTGTTCATGGCAGAGATGGACAAAATTACGAAGAAATTGAACAACAAAGAAGATGATGCGTTTTTTCAAGAATGGAGTGACTTTAAAATATATCTGGAAAAGAACTGGGATGTGAAACAAAACTTAATATGTTTAGATCAATATTAAGTCAAATGATGTTATCTTTAGACTGTAACGATAAGAAATTGATATAGTTGATGATATGAAGTAATTTGGAGCAGGGGGGGAAGCATTGCGGGAAGCCACCGGAGGGAGGGGAGGAATTGGGAATGGGGTAGACAATTGATAGAATGAAATGATTTAATTTTATATGTTGTATTCCTGAGAAAATAAAATTTGTTTACCAAAAAAAACACAAGGTAAAGGTGTTAGCAGCAATTTCCCATTTCTTGGTCTGCTGTCTATGTCCCTTAGTTCCCAATCTTTTGTTCTTCATTTATGGTTGACTGAAGTTGCAGGAAGTATCACATGAGCTGATTAGGAGATAGGTGCTCTGCACACTGTGAGTGGGTATCCTTTTATAACATCTCTGTATCAGTTGCACAAGTCTGTGGACACTTTTGTTTCATAATGCATCTCTTGAACAGATACTTCTTTCTTCTAACTGAATACTAGAAGAAGAAGAGAAGAGATCGGATTTATACCCCGCCCTTCACTTGGAGTTCAGAGCGACTTACAAACTCCTTTCCCTTCCCCTCCCCACAACAGTCACCCTGTAAGGTGGGTGGGGCTGAGAGAACTCTGACACAAACTGCTCTTTTTCAAGGACAGCTGTGCCAGAGCTTGTGACTGAACCAAGGTCACATCAGCAGGTGCAAGTGGAGGAGTGGGGAATCAAACCCAGTTCTCCCAGATTAGAGTCCGCACACTTAACCACTACACCAAACTGGCTCTCAGTGGATTCTTAAACTCTAAAGAAAAAGCCCTCATTGTATAGATGCCTTTTCCTCTTGCATCCATTTTATAATATCTACTTGCTACTGTGATTAAAAGAATACTTGAAAAAAGTTGTTCATTCTTGCATCCAAACAAGTAACTTTGTGTAGCGTCACAATTCTGTCAGCTATTCTTTCTCTGATTGAGCAGTGTACATTTCGTATTGTTGTAGAACATTATCGCAATATATGCATTAGAACTTTCTACAGCAGATTGGATACAATCATTAGGATCCTCTAATGTATTATATACCATGATGTATAAGAATGGCTTTGAAGAAAATGTTTATGACATGTCTATATTCAGAATGTTATTGTTTTAAACATATTTATGTAATATCAGTTCCTTTTTTCTGACAGCAGTGTATTATACAGTCTTCCTATTTTTTCAGTGTGCTAGGGGACACAAAATTTCACATGTATGGGATGATTATCTTGCATTTAACTTTGAAGTGCTGCTTGATGCCTAAAATTTGGTTCTTTAGTTAGGCAACTGAACTTTATTATAGACTCCCTCTGTTTTACTAAGCTCATTCTATAACTCCTTTTTAATAGGCAATAATAAATAGTACCATCACGCCCAACATGACATTCACGAAAACATCACAGAAGTTTGGCCAGTGGGCAGATAGCAGAGCAAATACTGTGTATGGCTTGGGATTTTCCTCTGAACATCATCTTTCGAAAGTAAGTACAGTAAACGTGCAGCTGCTTAGGCAGGGGTGTCAAACATACGGCCCGTGAGCTGGAATTGTTCCGTCCTGGGCTCTTATCCGGCCCACGAGCAACTGGTCATCACCTTTATTACCAGATGACAGAGGCTGTGCATTATGGCCCTGTGTACTGTCCCAGTGCTAATGAGTAATGGGCGGTGGAAGTGGGAGGGTGGGCATCAGGGAGATCCTGTAAGGAAATACTGTAAGAGTGTTAATGTTTTAAGCATGTTTGTATTTTGCGTAAACAATTATATCTATTGGGTTTGCCTATGCCCTTTATAAAGTTTATATCTCCCGTACCTGGCATTACATTTTATAGCACCCATGGCCTGGCCTAACAAAGTGACATTTATGTCACATCCGGCCCCCATAACAAATGAGTTTGACACCTCTGGCTTAGGGGCTGCCTTGAAAGCTCTCAAAATGGTCCTGAAGTGTTGTGCAGTATGTTCTTAGGAAAGAAAATGTGGCCCACAGGTCAAAGAATCTCTAAGCAAGTCCTGAAGTTTATACTGTATTCCTTCTGTTCATCAGCAAAAGTAAATTAATTTGAGGGTTTGGGGAGAATAATGTCACATAAGTGTTCATGCTCAAATTTGTTCTTTTAATAGATTGATTTTTTTTCTGTTGCCTGTGTACCTCATTCTAACTGTTGAAATTAGTTTTCAGTCTATCTAAAATATCATTACAACTGCTACTACGATACACTCAAACTCTCAGCCACTTGTTCAGCTGAAATTCAGAGTCCATTAAAACTTCTGAAAACTGCTTGTGTTTGAACTTAGGCAGCTTTCTAGGGGAGGAGAAACCTGAATTATTGGCCAACCAGTGGCTGTTTCTCTGTGTGCAGTAACTGTGCCAATGTAAAGGTGCTCTTATCCAGTCTTAGATACCATTACTTGGGGGGGGGGGGGTGTCCTTGTGTGTTAGGCCTGAACCAATACAGGTTTCATAACCCATTACTTTCCCTAAGCCCTCTGCTGATGCTACAGTAGTGTTCCATTCACACAAAACAGCAGCCCACCAACAGCATATTTAGGGAACACAATACGTGCAACTGCTGTATTGTTTGAATAACTTACTCTCTTGCATGCATTTTCCATGTGATTACAGCTTCCAGGGCTCGCATGAATGGAAACTTCTACACTCATGGAAAATCCACATTTTGCTTTCTTCACACAATAATGATTGCACATATCGTTAGTAGGCCCCTTCTTTGCATGAATGGAAGTCCATCATAACATCTGCTAGTGAGGTGTTGTGATCATAGTGTCAGACCAGGATCTGGGGGATAGGTTTGAATCTCCACTCTGCCGGGGAAGTTTGGGCCATCGCACACCCTCAGCCTCACCCACCTTACAGGGCTGCTGTGAGGTTAAAATGGAGGAGAGGAGAATAATTTAAGTTTCTTTGGGTCCCCATTGGGGAGAAAGGGTATAAATAATAAGGCTGAAGGAACTGTGAATTCATGCCCCTCTACTGATTTGTCTGGAGTCTGCTTGGTTTGGCTCACTTTCATCCCCACCTCAGCCATGGCCGGGTATGAAGTAAATGGCTTCTCTGTTGGGTTGTGAGTAAGTTAAGTTTATAACTGTGTTCATTTTGTAGTTTAAAATTAGTCTCTTTGTAAAAGTGGCTTTCTAAGAGTATTGTTCTTCTTACAGCTCTTTACAATAAAGGGCAACTATTTTCCTTTGCAGAGTTAAGGGACAAATTTCAGCTGTCAGTTGCTGCTACAAGGAAGAAAATTTTCATTCAAACAGTCAGGCAGGTAGCTGCAAACCTTATCTTTTCTTCATGGTCTTTGTGTAGCCCCTTATACTGGATTCTGCACCAGTGCAGGAACAATTTTGGAAAATTCTGGAACTCTAGGCTAAAATTGTCATTCAGATTGTCTCCCCTGAAGGAGGGAGTCATGCTGCTAAGCTTGATCCAAGGGAAGGGAGACCTTTTCTTCTCAGGTTTTTTTTACCACTTTTGTTTCAACAGCTCTGCTTTCCCCCCCTAAAAGAACTACCTTGATTCCCCCCTTCCTTTTTCCTGCTTCAGCCTAATGAGAAAGTGAGTGAGTTCTGTACTTAGTCATATTTTCCTCTGGCCACTTTCTTTGTTTTATTTTCTTCCCTCCCTCCCACCACACTTTTCAGGCTACACATAGCTCAGTAGTGTTTCTTGTAAACTCCCCATTACCAGTAGATGTGAACTCTCCTTCTTGTTCTTTGGCAAAGGATGTAACTCCACTTCTGTGCTATTTCCAATGTGGTCCTAGGATGAAACTGACGGAGGACAGAAGATCAGTACTGCACACCCTTAATTAGCAGATCAGATCTGTGAAAAGGGTACTGAATGCTTGGTTAGGTATACTGTCTTGCAATGAAAGAGCACCAGCTGACCTGTGTTTGCAGCGAAATGAAACAAAAATATTCAGGGTGTATTAAATACATGGACAAGTCTCTGTATGCTGGAAATCTAGCCAGGCGATGTGTTCAACTTCTTGTATGTAGTCTGGAACTGCCAGAACATGCAGCCTTCCTGGAGAGGTATGCAGTTGATCTAGGTTATGGAATTTGAATTCAGATCTCTCTAAAACTCCATTTAAACTGTCTGCCTGTCAGAATCACCATAGCAGATGCTTTTGTGGAGCAGCATAGATACCCAGGCAATACTAACACATGGCAAAGCAAGTTCAAGCAAGAACTGAAAACTGGGAAGCCAAAATGACAAGGCTGGCAAATTACAAAGGGTCACTTTCCCAGTGAGGATGACTAAGTGTATACTGGATAAATTCACAGATAGGCAGAGGCAAGCAAGTTGGGTTTATATTAAATAAGTTAAAGAATATTTCCTTCCTCCCTTTCAGTAGTCTCAATTGAACCCTGCAGATCTCATCTTCTCTCTTATTTCTTGAGTGTGAATAATGTGCTACAAGTAGAGATGTAAGGATTAATAATCTTACACTAAATCCTGTACACTTGCAAAACTTTTTCCTCTCCAGATAACATACATAAAGAACTGAGGAACTCTGTATATTCAGAAGAGAAAGACTGTTCACCTATGATTGTGGTATAAGATTAGGAAATACTGTCAGGGGGAGGATCTTGCTCTCAATAAATGGCTAGTAAGCTGTGCTTGAGAACTGATGATCACTAGGGTAGGAAGGATGAAGAAAAAGATTATTGGGCCAGTTGGTACAAGTTTTCATAGCAATCTCAGTGCCATGCTTAGAGGTAGAAACCCATCCTATCTTATCAGTAGCTCAGAAAACCAGCAGCATTCGAGTGTACGTTGAACAGCAAAGCAGCTGCCCCCTAATCAATACAAGGTTGGCCTCTAGTACCACAGGCTCTGGTTCTGTGTAACTAGTATACTGCATCTGATCCATATAAGTGGTTTTTATCTATAAAGTAAAAATGGGGGGGGGGGAATCAGCAGTTGTGTGATATAATGGTTAGTATGTTGAACTGAGATTCAGAGGTACCCAGGTTTGCATTCTTGCTATACCATGGGAACTTGCTGGGTGACCTTGGGCCAGCCACAAACTCTCAGCCTCATCCACCTCGTAGTGGTGGGGTTATGAGGATAAAATGGAGGAGAAGAGAATGATGTAAGCTGCTTTGGGGGGTCCCCATTGGGAGAGAGGGGGGGTATAAATGAAGTGAATAAAAATAATTATAGATTTTGTTCATTTGTTTTGAAAATTTATATGCTGCCTTGCCAAAGACCTACTGTAGGCAGCTTACAACTAGATAATAAAACAAAGCCATTAAACAAGGCAATAAAAAGCCAACCAACTCCATTAAAACAAGCTAGTGTGTAACAGTGTTCGTTTGCTTTCTCATCAGCCATTCATAATCCAGAGCAATTTTGTCACGCTGCAGTTTGCAAACAGAATGCCAGTGGTAGACAATTGGTAGACAGTGGTAAATCTGTGAGAGCACAATCACCTCAGGAATGATTTTCAGAAGCAGTCTCTGCCATTGGTTCTAGTCAGTGTTGAAGATGAGAAAGCCTGGGCATAACTGTGTTTTCTTTGGCCAACATATCATGAAGGACAGAGCAATCAATAGACATTTTTATATACAGATTATAATTTATGTAATCTTTGTCTTCAGTTTGCAGAAAAATTTCAGGAATTTAAGGAAGCTGCAAGACTAGCTAAAGAGAAATCTCAAGAAAAGATGGAATTAACAAGTACACCCTCACAGGTGCGTTTGCTCTACCTAAAACTTTGTTCAGATTGCATTCTGAATGTAACCAGCATATTCTACAGTAGGCATGATTCAGCTATTACAGATGGAGGCTTTGATAGCAGAGGGTCCCTCCCATCCTTCATTAGCATACTCCATTCAGGAGGAAGGGAAAGTTCCAAGACAGTGGGAGGGGTTGCAGGCATTGATGCATAAATGTGAGGTAGCCTCACAGAGGAAGGGTGAGAATAGGAAGGAACTAATTGGACTGCCATACACTGGCCTTCCCTTAGGATAAAGCTGCAATACTTACGAGTCCTAGCACTCCCTCCTCGACATCTACCCCACATCTGTCCATTTGCTCTGGCCAGATCCTTCCACATAGTTGTCTGGGTGACTGGTCTCTTTTTTTCTGTGAATAATGGAAGTCTTCTGTCACTTTGCAGCAGACTTCTGTATAGTCCCATGCTTGACATGGTCTTTGCATAGCACGGTATAAACTGTAGGCTCACAATCCTTGGGGAATGGATCTGGGTAGTAGGAGTGTTTGTAGCCCTCAGATTGCTGTGATTTAAGCTGCATTCTATAGGAGTAATGAGAGTGAGTGAATGTGGTTTTATGGTGTATAACACCCAGAGCTTTTTGCACTGGAGCCCTACAGAGAAATCCATACTCTTATTTAAAGCTGCCTTGAACCATTAGAAAAGGAGGAATATAAATATTTTATTAAATAAATAATTTACATGTTGTGTGTACATGCCTCTTAAGGTTTGGGCTCTTACCAAATCAAGGATTCAGCAGATTAGATCCAGCGAAGCTCTTATGGAAGCAGAAGATACTTCAGTTAGTGCAAGGAGGGTTGCTGCGGAAGCCTCTCTTGGATGGTAATGGGGGCAGGCTGCAGAAGACGAGAAGGAAGAGATTATCCATTCTGTGAGCAGAATCCTGCAATTATTTGCATTTAATCAATTGTTCTGCATCTTGCAGCCTCACAGGTCTCTAGGATTAAATCTTAGGGCTTTCTTTTGCATATTTGTGTGACAGCTGAGATAGTATTGTGAAGAATTTTCTTTGTTAAAGACAGGTGAGGTGTTTGTTCCAAACAGATATTGTGAAATCCATGTTTCTTCTGTTATAGAACTTCCAACAAATGTTAAATATGTGTTTTTAGTTTACTGAATGGGAGCCTGGAATATCTTCCACATGTCTATTTGAATTCCAGACTTGTAAAACTTTTATTACTAGAGAGGGCAAGCCATTTTATGTATCTTTCCCCAAATAATTGTATCTGGTTTACTCTGCAGCAGCACTGATTTGACTCTGCCCTTACACATGCTCACACATTTTATACTAATTGAATTACTACAAGTCTGCACCTGTTTGATACTACTTAACATGTCTTCTAACATGTTAATATCTTGCTTTGCTGCATTTGTCCTAAAAGTGATAATGCTTCTCTCATCCCACTACCTAAATTTCTGACTATAGTTCAGTGGAAGACCTGCTTTTGTATGCTGAAGGTCCCACATTTAGTCCCCAGCATCTCCGCTTAAAAAGCTCAGATAGTAATTGATGTGGCTGTGCTGGAGACACTGGAAAGCCACTGCCAGTCAGAGTAGATGAGACAGACCTTGATGAACCAGTGGTCTGATTCCGTATAAGGCAGTCTCATGTGTTACAGGGTCTTAGCCAGGGCCCCATTTCTTCTGAACTCCTCAATTTTCACCTTTCCTATTTTTAAAACGGTGCTATCACTTTCCATGGACCCCTGGCCAGTTGCTTTTCTTTCTTATCTTTTATTCCTGGTCCTGTCTATATTATACAAATCATAGTGTAATCTGAGAGATGTTTATACAGTGGTAGACCATTTTAATTGTTAACATACTGGAGTGCACCTCATACATATTTATTCTGTGTCATGTGATCTCCCAGTGGTTTGCATCCCCCTCAGCCAGCTTTGGCCTTCTGCTTTTCGTCATGGCCTTACTTGATGCTTCCCCCCTTGCTGATGATGTCAGCCTAATTTCTTCTGGCTGGCAGTGTCACATAGCTGCTCCTTGTGCTATATTTGTATACTCACACATGTGCCATGGGTCCCTTCCTCCGGTAAAAAAGAAACAGGGAACAATCAACTAAAAACAGCACCTCTGAAGTGTAAACGGCAAGTACTTTCCAAGGGCAAAAGTCCACATGGACACTGTTCAAGTAGAAGAAAAATGTCAGAAAACCAGACTTGTTCTAAGGTTTTTGCCACTGTGTAAAATTAACATCCGACATCCATTACCTCCTTCTCTATAACACCAGATCTATCAAGTGCTAAAAAACAAAGTATGAACAAGACCACAATTGGTATTGTTAGTATTTTAAGTTCACCTGATATGTGGAAAACATCACACCTTTTTTCTCTATCAGAGTTTTGACAAAATGGAGACTGAAGAATGTGGGATTGTATACCCTAACTGGAACTCACAGCAGTGCATTCTCTGGTATTATTGTTAGTGGGTACAATTAGTTACTGCTGTTGAGTTTGCATTTTCCTAATACATTAATGTAGTCTCTTGAAATGGTCTATTATGTTCTTATATCTGTCAGCTTTGTGCAGTATTCCACAGAAGTCTTGTGGCACTGGCAGCTTAATAGTAATCGTGCTTGGAGGAAGCTATTAAATATGTAAAATGAATATTATAAAAGATCACCCCAATTATTTCCCCCATCTACTTTCTAAATACCTTTGAGTACTTCAGCCACACTGTTGTAGTGTAACCCTTCAGTCGTTGCAACTAGAAGATACTTATGACCTGCTATTAAAATATAGGCTGTGTTCTTGAATGTCTCCAACCGAAAGCTACAAGTAGAAGACAACACTCTTAGATGTCTTCTCTGTTTATTCACGTATTTATAGTCCGCCATTCTTGCTGCGGCTCAAAGTGGATTATAAAATATTGAAAAAGATACAAGAGTTACCCCCATTCATAAGGAGGCCGCCAGCCAATAATGCGTGTGTATGAGCAGTTGCCAATCTTTCTTGTTTGCAGAACAGCAGCTGCAGAAGTCTTTGCTAAGATGAGTGGTCATGGTAGAACATATCAGGGAAGGCAGTCCTGTAGGTATGTAGGGACACAGCATTAAGGACTTTGTAGGTGATAACCAGTACCTAGAACTGAACCTCAGTTACCAATGGAATGACTGCAGAATGGGTGTGATATACATGTTCTGCTTAACTCCCAATAATAAATTTATTTTATTTAAATAAACACTTATTAGCCACCTTTCTACATTTCAGGAACTCAAGGTAGCTTACAATATAAATGGCAGTAAAATCTAATAAAATGCAAAAAATATATAAAATGACTGATTTAAAATAATGTAAAACTGTCAGTAGGAAGAAGATCTAAAATTAATAAAATGCTGCCCTGGCAGGAACATATGGGAGAAGACAATCCTTCAAATACCTTGGACCCAAGCCATGTAGGGCTTTAAAGGTCAAAAACCGCATCTTGAATTGGGCTCAGGAAGCCAGCGTAATTGCTGTAATATCCAGTAGCTGGCACTGACCAGCAACCTAGCGGTAGCATTCTGTAATAACTGCAGCTTTTGAAAGCTCTTCAGGGGATAGCCCATTCTAGATGTAACTAATGGATAACTGAGTTTAGATCAGACAGAGCTAGGAACGAGTGCAATTGGCACACCAGCTGAAACTGGGCGAAAGCAGTCCTAACCCCAGCAGTCTCCTGATTTTCTAAGGTGAATGCTGTGTCAAGCAGCACTTCCAGGCTGTGAACCTGACTTTTCAAGGGGAGTGTGACCCCATCCAAGACAGAAGAGATCTCAAGTCCTAGTCTGCCTTTCTGTTTACCCAATGCACCTCTGTCTTGTCAGGAGTAAGCCTTGTGAAGCCCCACAGAACCAGTCCCACACTGATGACAACTGGTCTCCCAACAGCAACCCTCTAAATCCTGTTCATAAGGAACAACTTAAACCAGTCCAAAACAATCCCTCCATCCCTACTTCTTCCTCCAAACACCTCAACAAGATAGCAGCGTTCACAGGATCAAAGGCCAGTGATAAATCCAGTAAGAGCAACAGAGAATTACAACCCTCTAAGCAACCCTCTAAGTCCTGTTCATAAGGAACAACTTAAACCAGTCCAAAACAATCCCTCAATCCCTACTTCTTCCTCCAAACACCTCAACAAGATAGCAGCGTTCACAGGATCAAAGGCCAGTGATAAATCCAGTAAGAGCAACAGAGAATTACAACCCTCTAAGCAACCCTCTAAGTCCTGTTCATAAGGAACAACTTAAACCAGTCCAAAACAATCCCTCAATCCCTACTTCTTCCTCCAAACACCTCAACAAGATAGCAGCATCCACAGGATCAAAGGCCAGTGATAAATCCAGTAAGAGCAACAGAGAATTACCACCCTTGTCAAACTCCAGAGATCTTCAACTAAATTCACCAGTGCTATCTCTGTCCCATAAGTCATCCTGAAACCACACTGATAGGGGTCTAGAGTGGATGAGTCAGTCAGATAGACCTGGAGTTGTTCTGCAACCATGCTCTCTATTATCTTGCCCAGAAAGGTCAAATTAGAGCTTGATGATTTTTAACTTAAGGTCCAGTGTTTGTCCAATTTTTCTTACCCCCACTAAACATATGGTAGTTGTAATGTATTATTGCACTGCTGTACTCAGAAGTTTTATCTGTTGAGTATATATTGTGCACAAAAATCAATGTGTAACCATTACCTTCTTTCTTTAAGGAATCCGCAGGAGGTGATATTCAATCCCCTCTTACGCCTGAGAGCATTAATGGGACAGATGATGAAAGAACAACTCCAGAAGTGACCCAAAACTCAGAACCAAGGGCTGAACCCACCCAGAATGCTTTGCCATTTGCGCATAGGTACAGATTCCATTCACACATCCTTATTAAGTGAAAGGACCCTTTCTCCCATTTTTTAAAATATAAAATTCAACAAGACTTAATGCGTGCTGTATGGGACAAGTGTATGGTGGGTGAGGAGAGACATGTGTGCAGTTAATTTTGCTTACCATTTTACTGGACCAGTTCCCACTGCCTAATGCTGCTTGTCTCCTAAAAGTAGGAACTGCTGCAGCAAAATCAGCAAGCTATACTCCACCAGCGTATGTTTTTTCTCTTTGTGAATCTGAACTTTAGTGTTTTTAGTGATGTTGGTAGTATTTATTATTACATGATTCAGAATATGATTTTTATGGCTTCGAAAATTAATGGAACTTCTGAGTGTGCACCAGCTAGAAGAGAGCTCTGGCATATGTCACCTGACCACCAGCTACCCTAGAAACTACTTATAGCACTATATATACCAGAAACCCTTGTGCATGCAACACTGTCAGTGTCTCAGATGCATGGTACATGTAATTTCCAGGGCACCTGCTGTGACTACATATCCTAGAGTTCTTACCTCCTGGAATACATAGTTTCAGCATTCCAGGTAACAGGGAGGAATAGAGGCCTTGTAGATTGACCCCTTTCTGGTCATCACCACTGTAGTTGCAGCTGCTGCCAGCTTAGGCATTACAAAAAGAGGTGGTGAGGCACAAGCTCCTGGTTTAGAATACTTACAGGCAAATCTGGAGGTTTGGAAGAGTAGGCATTCAGGCAGAGCCTTTCTCCTGGCGATGTGATCAGGACTGCAGCAAAATTTTGGAATGGGCTTAGAAAAACATGGGCTATTGTCTATGTTTTTTAAAAGAAAAAATGGCTTGCATCAGCCTGTTCCAAATAAACCTGAGGGGAGTACGTGCATCATTATTATTTTTAAAAAAACTAAACACAAAGGTGAACAGAACTACTCTTGAGGTTCAAGGTATCACTATTGAAAACAAAATATTTTAGTAAAAGCACTTTATTCATGTTCAAGGGAAGCAATATTTTAAAAGCCTGAGACTTTAATAGAATTGCTTTAAATGTTTTTATTATCTTCTTAAAACGAGTGACTTTGCTAAGTTGCAGCCTTGAAATGATGGAGTCACGGCATGCAAAGGGCTATTTACATAAAAAGCAGGCTCTATTAAAAGCTTCAGATTTTGCACTTCTTTCTAACAAGCAAATAGCAAACATTTACTTCAAAAATTATCAGAGATAAATCTGAGGAGAGAGTGTGTGTGGATTTTTTGCTTTTGGGCTATAAAGAAAACAGACAATAAAAAAACTTTAAAATCTAAAATAGATTTTGCTAGCCTCATAGAAATGCAAATGAGATTTTCAGAGTTCTTGAACAGCAGAGGAAATATTTTTACAACAAATGTGTTTTATAGGAAAATACCCCATTACTAGCTATTAAAATTAATATTGTGTAATATTTCACAATTCTGTGATTTAAGTATATATGAAATCAGTATTGTGATATTTTATGTGAATATAAGCAGGCAAGTCTCTGTACTCACCTACAAGGGCTGAATTGGAAATGTTTTATATGTAAATTTTATGCAACTTCCATTTTTGCACAGTGGTTGGAGTGTGACGTGCTAGTAAAATTCCAAAATTGGTGGACTTGTTTTGAGTTGCTAAAAACATTTGGGTGCCTTTAGAAACATCCTTGGGTATAGGAACATTTACATGCACTGTTGTACTCAAGGATCCGTGTTCTCCCACCTGCTAGTTCTGAAAGAACTGTTGATCTTCTTCGTGGTCTCTGTGCATCACACCCTTGGGAATAGACTGCGCCTGCGCTGACCTTGTTCGGTACCGTTAGCTAGCAAAAGGGATTTTCGCACCCACTCCCAGGTCACGTGCCGGGCTCCACTACGCATGACCAAGGAGGGGCATGCAGATCCCGCCAGTTCTTTTCTGACCGCCGCGCTGGTAGGACGCCTTGCTTCGGTCGGTTAAGTATTTACCTCTAACCTTGTCTTTTCTGTGTTAGTTAGCCTTTTTTCTTTAAATTTTCTCTTAGTTTAGAGTATTTTTCTTTCGGGTTCAACTTTGAATTGTTTTTCTTCTCCGCCGGCCTATGGCCGTGCGTTGGGGTTTCTTCAAGCGGTGTAAGTCCTGTGGACTGAAGATTTCCCCCTCTGACGGACATTCGTGTTGTTTATTGTGCCTAGGGGAGTCACACCGCGTTACTTCGTGTCGACATTGCCAAAGTTTTTTGAACCAAACTCGAAAAAATAGAGCTGCTCAGTTGCACTTGGCGCTCATGGAGAAGGCTCTTTCCCCACAGTCTTCCTCTCCTTTGGAGATGTCTGGGCATGCTTCGATGTCTACTCCGCCTTCGGATGCCCCTCTCCCCGCTTCGGGAGCTTTGACGTCAACGGTCGCTATCGATGCATCGACACCGAAACGGTCGGTATTGATCTGCGACAGCCCCGTACCTTCCAAGATCCGGAAGCAGGGGTCACATAATGCCGTACCTTCCAAGATCCGGAAGCAGGGCAAAGGCACCAAAGAAAAGCCTACGAAGCCTAAAAAGGGGCTCAAAGTCTAAGCC
>NW_015176514.1:112139-144125 GCF_001447785.1 Gekko japonicus | reverse complement strand
CCTAAAGTTGTGTCAGAGTTTCATTTGCGTTCTGATATAGTTCTCCCCACGTTTTTTCCGTCTCCCTCCAATGAGGAAGAGCGCAGACTGCACTCTCTGGATGTTAAGAGAGCGCTCTTATTTTATTTGGGTAGAACCAAGCCTTTCCATAAGTCCCCGGCATTGTTTATATCTCATAGTTTGCCTTCCCAAGGGAAGAAAATTTCCTCACAACGTTTATCCAAGTGGATTGTGGGGGTTATCAAACTTGTTATACTCTGGCACGACGGCCGCTCCCGGGACAGCTTCGGGCTCATTCCACGTGGACAGTGGCAACATCTACCGCTTTCTTGAGAGGTGCGACTTTAGAAGATATCTGCAACGCCGCAACTTGGGCTACTCCCCTCACTTTCGTGAAGCATTACGCCCTTGATACACGACTCAGTAGACGAACGGCAGTGGATTGAGCAGTGTTGCAGGCAGTGCAGATGTAGGGCCTTGGCCCCTCCTCCAGGTAAGCATTTACTGCTTGTTAGTCTCCCAAGGGTGTGATGCACAGAGACCACGAAGAAGATAGACAGGTTGCTTACCTGTAACTGGTGATCTTCGAGTTGTCATCTGTGCATTCACACCACCCGCCCTCCTTCCCCTCTGCTCTCGGCCCTTCATCTTGTTCTTTGAAGGCTGTTGGGCGGCGGTCAGAAGGAACTGGCGGGATCTGCGTGCCCCTCCTTGGTCATGCGCAGTGGAGCCCAGCGCGTGACCTGGGAGTGGGCGCGAAAATCCCTTTTGCTTGCTAACGGTACCGAACAAGGTCAGCGCAGGCGCAGTCTATTCCCAAGGGTGTGAATGCACAGATGACCACTCGAAGATCACCAGTTACAGGTAAGCAACCTGTCTATCTGTGTCTGAGGACAGGGGGCTAGTTCCCTCCCTTTCTCTCTGCAACCCCATCTCAAGCAGTTGATTGGCACATGGTCTTATCTCTGGGCTTAACTACCTGTTAAATTGAGGTCTCCATCTTCCCCCAGAAAGGAGTTATGTGGGGGAAGGAAGATTTGGATCATGTCTGAAGTGTTGGGGGAATGAGGGATTTTTTCATGTGCTATATCCCCAATGGAAGTTGTGTCTCCAACCCACCCATCCCCCAGATTTTTTAAGGAAAAAAGTCAGGTGTAATGTGGATGCCTCCCCTCCCCTTAGCAGGAGCTAATCGTTTTGGAATCTCAAATTGTAATTGGAAATATGGCACAGGGTTTTGGAAAGAGTTAACACTTTTCTTATCCTCCACAGTTGCTTTTTTAGCATCCTTCCAGTACACTGGGAGATCTAAATGTGGATCTCCCGTCTGATGTGGAGATATGGTCTCAGTTCCAGCCACTGTGTGTGCAGCAGACTTGAATGCTATTTACAGGAGCCATGCATATTATTCCAGGTGTGTATGTTTGGTTGCATGCTTATATGCAACACATTTACTAGTTCTCTAGCCATCAAGAGGGAGTTTAGTTAAGCTGGCAAAATCGAGATATATGGGTTTGGATTTTTCTGGAAATGGGTTGAGCTACAGCAAGTGCAATGTCTTGGTGGGTGTAAGCAGAACCGATCGACTGACCTGGATAGCCTGATCTTGTCAGATCTCAGCAGCTAAGCTAGGCTGGCTCTGGTTAGTATTTGGCTGGGAGGCCACCAAGGAAGTCCAGGGCCTCTATGCAAAGGCAGGCAATGGCAAAGCACCTCTGAATGTCACCTGCCTTGAAAACCCTACGATGTCATTACCATAAGTCAGAGGTGTCCTGACAGCAAAAAAAAAAAAAAAAAGGCAGGAACCAACCTCAGTCATTGTAGAACCTGACCTTTCCCATTTTGCATAGCTACACATCTTTTTATAATAGTTTACTTTATAGTATTGCGTTGGTCTTCCAATACTGAACTTTCTGCTGAAAACAAAAGAATATTTCCTGAATGTTGTGTTAGTTACATTTACATCTTAGCAGCAAGTTGTGGTTTATCTAAAGATGATCTTCCAGGTAGAAAAAATACAGAGACAATAGCTGTCAAAACGAATGCTGGAATAAGTAATAACATCATGGTTCAAAACTATAGGCAGCTACTTCGTTATGGGTTCTTTTCCATGGACAGAATAAATAGAATTCTTGATGTTCTGAGAATCTTTTGTTTGAAAGCTGTTCTTCCATAAAGGTCAAAAGAATATTTGTGTTGCTCTTCATGGAGAGAGAAAGAGAGCGAGAGGGAGAGAGATCCCCCTACATAACAGTTCGGCTTCTGTGTTGGCAGTTGCATTAGATATTTCAAATCAAAATATGAAAAAAATTGATTTCTTGAATTTTAAAATTGATTATTAGGGTTTAATGCAAAATTCTGGTGTCATTTTGGAGAACAGATATAAACCTTAAGCTTTTATAATGAAATTTTAGAATTTTAGAAAATGTATTTTAGAGTCAAAATGTGGTGCTTAATGTTGTAAAAAAGTTTAATAATGTAGCTCAGCTTGAAAACCAAGGCAGTTTGTGTTTACAATGCATTATATCTTGTAGATAAGAAGTTAAATATAAGTTGCAATGACAAGCCCTGTTCTGTGTCTTCCAACACTTCCTGGAAAGCAGTTGACTTTCACTTCTGTAGGTCCCAGGTCAGGGTTATAGCTGAAACTGGGGTGTATGGGTTTGGAGTATGCCAAAAGATATTGTGTGTTTTTCCCTCTTCCATTCCCATCTTTTCCTCCTGCTTACCTCTGTCCAGTTTCTGCATTACATGGTACCATTGCCGTATTTTAAATGGGCATGCCTGAATTCTGTTTTAATTAAGGTTCTCAAACTGAGCTTGGAAGTTTTTGTATTGCTAGTGGGTTGAATTGATGCACTGTGAGGGTCAGCAGTGCTTGAAGGATGGAACTTCCCTGTCTCCCTCTTCCCACTGGCCTCCTTGAAATCCTTCTCCACTAGGGTATCTGTGGGGATTCTATTGTGGGAGAAGATAAGTGGGAGTAATAACATTCAGACAAGAAGAACAAGGTATAGGCTTAATTCAGGTTGTAACTCAGGTTTGCTACCTGACTGAGGCAGTAGGAGGGTATAATCCTGGTTTCTTAAACTTGGTTTTACCTGAACAAAGTTTGAGTCCAGTGGCACCTTTAAGGCCAAAAAAAGTATTATGCTGGTTTTAACTGTGAGCCAAAGAAACAATGCAATCAAGAATTGATTTTGGTCCCATAAGTTGCCCCAAGGTCAGAACACACATGGCAGTGTGCATCTGCTCTTCAAGTGCTACCTCCTCAGTGAAGGAATGTAACATAAGGAATTGTCTCATCCGGAATGGGACCAATAATTTGTTTACTCTGACAACAGTTCTCTGAAGCCTCAAGAAGAATTCTAGCCTGCTGGAATCTCTTAGTCAGAGATGCCAAGGATTGAACCTAAGGCTGTTGGCATGCAAACTATTGACTGTACCATTGAGCTGTAGCCCTCACGGAGCCAAGGAGGCACTATGGGAGTGATAAAGAGTATAAGCGTGGGGGGAGAGCTATTAGTGATCTCTTTTTCATTGGTATTTTTAAGCTGCTTCAGTTATTTCCTTTGCCTTTGAGAAAAGACATGAGCTACATATCTAAATAAATCCTTAATATTTCTGAGATTACTGTTGCTTTTAAGGGCCAAACTAGACCTGGCATTCTCTCTTTCCCCCGCCGGCAGATAAGAGCTGCTGTAACTAATTTCTCAAGCACTGCAGGGCCCCAATTCGGATCAGGACCACAGTGCAGAAGGGCTTCAGTCCCCCTCCCCTGTTCTGTTTTCCCAACCCAAAACAGCCACAGGAGACATTGTTCACTCCATTAGAGGAACTGCACATGCACTGATGTTTGCCCCCCCACACACACATACACCCCACTGTGGTCCTGGTACGATGTGGTCCTGATACGATTTCAGCCCCTGTGGCACTTAGAAAATTAGTTCTCACCGGCTGCTGTCTGAGTGAGGGGAATGAAAGTCATATTTGGAGAGCCTCTACAAAGCTCATTTAAAAGTCACATCTAGTTTAGCCCTAGTTGTGAAGCAAATATGGAGAATATATATTTATACTGTAGCTTTGAAGGAGCAGTTTAGTACAGTGTGTATTGACTTACAAATTATAGCATTATCCCTTCATATTAAGCACTTTCTGAACATATTTAAAAAAATTAAAAATGTGATATAGGGTTACCTGTTCCGGAGCGGGGGAGTCCAGCCTTGCTCTGGGAGTCTTCGCAGTGCGCGAAGCGCTCACGCACCACAAGCACATCACACGGAAGTGATGATGCAAGCACGTTGGGGACGTTGGGGGCGGGGCCACAATCATCCGAGGGAAAACCATAGAGTTTTCCCTCGGATGATTGTGGCCCCACCCCCAACGTCCCTGACGTACTTGCGTCACTTCTGTGTGACGTGCTTTGGGGGTGGGGTTCCCCCCGGGGGCCCGATCTGGTGGCGGCGGGGAACAGGCCTCCCGGGCGGGGTTTTGCCCGCCCCCCCGGGGGGACTTGGCATCCCTAATTTGATAACCTATATAAAATAAGATGAAAAATAATAGCAGACTTCTGTTGTTTTGACCTTTAAAGAAAGCTTTTTCAGACAGCTTTTTCTTTTTGAAATTACTTACCTAATATTTTCAGTATTCATGTAGTAAGGCAGGAGTCTTCAATAATTAAGAACAGAAAGCAACATCCTTGCATGTCACAATTGTATCTCGTGTTGCAGTTCTAGAAATCTGCTGATGGTAACATTGCTTTCTAGTCACTTTTTCCTTCTGATGGGTCTGGACCTAAGTTATGTCACAAAGCTGAATCATCCAAGTATGAGCCACTATGCTAACTTTGATTAATCAGGGTACTGTGGCTCCAGGATCTGCATGGGCTGTTCCTGTGACTTTGCAGTTTTGAACTCCATATGTGAACCATCTAGATATGTGCTTGGCCAATAGCGTTTGCAAGGAGGCAAAAACATGGTAAGGCATATGAATGAGATCATAGTGGGAGGAAAGCATGCAATATTTACTGCAGGATGGGATGCTTGAAAAAGTGCTTTTTGCTTTTAAAGGCTTCAAAATGCAGCTTCCCCACATTTATGTTGCTGCTGGCCAGCTGTAAGGGCCTTATAGTATAATCATAAAGACCCTTCCCTGGGAATAAGCCTCACTGAAGAGCCCTGAGTAGAATTCTGAGTAGAGCTGTTTAGGATTGCTTTCTCTTTGATGCAGTGAAGCTTTACCCTCAGCTGAGTACTGCAAAACAGGTTGGGATACCAACTGGGTGTCAGGTGGGGGGAAAGAGCACTGGTGCTAAAGCCAGGATATGCCAAAATGAGCCGGGACTCAGTGATTGTCTGCAAGCTGAATCCAGGTTTCATTAACCACATTTAAAATAAGCAGTGCTTTCATGTTGCATCTGAACCAACCCATGGAATGGCCCTAACTTTAGGGGGGTTTAATTGTTATATTATCTGTGATCCTGAGTTAATGGTTCTAATGCAGCATGATACTTCATTTTAATCTGTTACCTTAAGATTCAGTTGTGCATGTTTCATGTGCCTGTGTTCTGTTGGTTTGAGTGGAACTTGCAAGTGAGTAATCTCAAGATTGCCTCAAAAATTATAGATATTATTAATCTGTAATCATTCTTTGGAATATAAATCTTTAATCATTATTTGTTGTAATTAAACTATTGCTATAGCAGTTGGTAAATGAGTATTTGATTAATGCTAGCATAAAATCCATAGCATGTTTAACAACTACATATAATTATATCACCTGCGCAGTGACTACTGTGTATAAATGGTGGATATTTCAGTAGTGTTCATTTTTTACATATATGCTAAAACCGACACATGAACTGTGTCCTGTTTTAATGTATATAGTCTGTTCTTTAAAACAAAAACTATATCCAGAAACTGAATACATCTTAAAAGTTAATTTTAAGGTTTTGCATGTGTATACTATAAACTTTTTAAAGAAACATTGTGGGAATCTGCTAGAAAGCCAGCGAAACCTTAGCATTTGCATGTGATTTTTGTTTCAAAAATTTACATGTTAATTTTTAACATGTTCTTGCTACAAATGTGGATTCTGGTGCTTTAATTGTTTTTAAAAATGACGGGTCAGTAAATAGATGGAAGACCACTCCTTGAAGATATGAGGGGCCCTTTTGAAATTGCTGGTCAACAATTATTTGATGTTCCTGAGTGCTCATCAGCAGCCTGTGCCATGTATCTTAATTTTATTAGAAAATTTGAATATCCCGTATTTTGGAAAAATGTATTTTAGATCAAGAGAACTAGATCTGTAGTAGTTTTATTGCCTGTTTATTAAAAGTGGTTTTTTCTACACAGAATTTTGAAATTCGGATTTGTGGAATAAGAGTTCTTCTTTCAAATAATGGTTACATCTTTGTACTGTCTGTATAGCAAACCAGTTGAAAATGCTGTATGAATATCCATTACTGTAACTCAAGTTTGCTGCTAGTCCATGTTTCTCCTATGGGCATTCATTAAAAATTTATACAGAACTTTACCTTTTGTAGACTGGTTTGCATTTTATCTTACATGTTACAGTTGTATTTGATGTTTGTAACTCTTAAAATGAAATAGCAAGACTCTTAAAATGAAATTCCCCATAACACAAACGTAGATCCAGGTGGGTAGACGTGTTGGTCTGAAGCATCAGAACAAAGTTTGAGTCCAGTGGGGCACCTTTAAGACCAACAAAGTTTTATTCAAGGTATGAGCTTTCGTGTGCACACACACTTCCTCAGACAAACAAACATAACATTAAATGACATGAAAAAGGCTTGAATTTGAATCCAAAGATATTGTTTCGTTTGCATTATTTTTCTCTGTGTGTAGTTGAACCTAATTTTAACCAAATTATACAATTGTTAAAATATTTAAAGGAACTAGGTAACAGCTGGGGGGGGGGGGACACACACACACAGCAAAACCACAATTTTACATAGTTTGTCTATAGTCCCACTTTTTCCTTGCCCCCTCCTTTGTTCAACTTCTTGACTCCACCATTAACATTCTTTCAGGTTCCTGTCCTGTTCTTCCTAACTTGTCTTTGATTCCCCAAAGTTTTCCACAGGCTGAAGGGTTTTGCCTTGCAGAGTATAACTGTCTCACTTCTTCCCTGTCACAGCAACCAAAAATGCCCTCATAAATTTTTATTATGAGGGGAACCCCCAGGAACAGGGTTTTTTTTGGGGGGGGGGCATTTTAAGCTACTGGGAGAGGGGAGAAAGTTATACTCCATGAGCAGAAATCTGCCTGCAGAAGAACGTCAGGGGGATCTAAAATCCTTATTACTTCTTTGTTTAATTCTGACTCTCAGCCAGCATCTTTTGTTGTCCAGTATTCTTGCTATTTTTTCCATACATTTCAGGTAGTCACATGCAGGTGTGTGTGTGTTTGTTTTACTACCATTTCTGCAATCAACTTGCTTATCCTGCCAGTAGTGTTCCTCCTGTTTTCTAGAGCCAGTATGAGCTTTTTAGTTCTAGCACTCGATACCTCTTGTTCGTCTAAGGAAAAAAACCTGCTTCTGAGCATTCTGTTTTCATTGTCATTCTGCAGCACTTAGAATATTTGTGAATATTCCAATATATCACCTCAGCTGGCTGAAAAGCTTCTTCACCACTGTCAGCACTGTTACCTAAACACCGTTTAGATTGCAATCCTAAACAGAGTTACACCCTTCTCAACGCAAAGGACTCTAAAGGGTGTAACTCTGTTTTAAGATAGCACTGTTAGTGTTTTCTAATAATTAAATCCCAATCTGCTGCCAACCTCCAATCCCTCCATTATACAGTTTCTGGAGGTATCCTGTTCTCTGGGTGCAGATTTTCTGTTTTATCAGTGGCAAAGAGGAGAGGAAGTCCTGTCCCACTGGTGGAAATAGTAGTACAAGCACAGACTGATCTGATGTCAGAGCTTATTACCAGGTGGGCAGCCATGTTGGTCTGAAGCAGTAGAACAAATTTTGAGTCCAGTGGCAAAATGTGTTCTAGAGTTTATTGCCCTTATACTTTCTACCTTTGTTCTGCAGTAAATTATACATGGAATGAGCACAGCTGCAATACTTATAAATTTTCTGTCTCCTGATCTGTGCAAGAAGAAATACCAAAAAGCAACTTCTGTATAGAATATTAATGTTCTGTATTTTTTTTAATATGGAGAGATTGTCTCAGTGAGGTGGTCATATGTCCAGTTACCTGAGAGGAAACAAAGCACAGAGGATATAATGCTAGTGCAAAGGAGGCTGCATGTTTGTGCTTATTTATATTTATGCTTATTTATATGTTATCTCTTGAACGAGAGAGATTATGTATTGTGTTAGAATGCTGAAAAGGGAGGCAGGGATGTATAAATAATTTTCATCTCTGCTTCCCAAATTTAATTGGTTTTTACTTTGTATTAATTTTTCATTTTTTATTATGGGAAACATTTCCAGCTGATTTTTTTTTTGTACAGGGAACAACTTCAAGATATTGCACAGGAACTATACCTCTTGTCAAAGCGATCATCTCTACCAGATTTCAGTTAAAAATAGATACCCATTTCATTTGTCAAGTGGGCAGACGCAGACTTTTTACACCCCCAAAAGGCAGGCAGCTTTATAGAATTCGCAGAGATGCAGCACCCTCAAAGAGCGTTACGTTCTATGGATCTACATCTGCTGGTGATCCCCGGCTTGAAAGAGGTCCATCTTATCCTCAACCAGAGCCAGAGCTTTCTCAACTCTGGTGCTGGCCTGGTGGAACACTCTCCCAGAAGGGATCCAGGCCCTGTGAGACTTAATGCCGTCTTAGGGCCTGCAAAACGGAGATGTTCTGCCAGGCCTATGGCTGAGGAGGCGGATATCTATTAATACTGGCCTCTCTCAGCATGCTTCCATCTTATATTATTTCAACTCATCTGCCCACCACCCTTAGTATTAGTTACCATCTACTGTGCACATATGTGGAGTTGACTCAGGAGCAGAGGTATTAATTGGCGCCATAAATGATGTTATATTTGGATTTTAACCATTGTTGATATTATGTTTAGTTATTGTATTGTATTTCATCATATTGTTGTAACCTGCCCTGAGCCTTGTGGTACAGGGGAGGGTAGGCTAGAAATCAAATCAGTTGATCAATAAATAAAGAGAAATAACATGGGAAAGCCACCATTCCTGCCTTAGATATAGCAGTCTGTCTTTTGCTTATTGTTCAGACAGTAGGCATGGGTACTGGGCATTTTCCTTCTTAAGTAGGGTACAAGTCAGCCTTTCGATTCAGGCCATCTGAAGTGTCCCGAGGAAAATAGACTCCTCAATAGCCCCCTTCATATCGCTTGCCTGTAAAGAAAAATAGGTACCTGAACTGGAAGAGATCAGTGGCCCTGTTCATATGTTATAGTGAAGACATATACTTCCCGCATGTACATCTGTTTGTAAGACACAGTCAGTGCCTGTTTACACTTCAAATGAAACCAGGGACTGGATAAATGCGGATTTTCGAACAAATGTTCAGCCGTATATACATTGAATATAACTTGAGGCTTTTTAATATGTATATAAAGAAAAATCAAGCGTACATGGATTGTACATGCATTCAGTGTAACTTGTGAACAGGGCTAATGTTAATCATTAGTTCTCACGAATCTGAATATCAACCATTCTGAAGTCACATGATGGTTGATCTTGATGGCTGGGGCTGGGGGAGCACTCATAGCATGCTGTCCTTTTCTCCCATGATGCAAACTTTACTCCTGTTCCTATTCTCCTCTTTGAAAATAATCAGGTGGTTGTTAGTGCCCATCAGTTGTGGCAAAGAAGGGAGCACAGTCTTCAAAGAAGTAAAACACAAACAAAACTGAATTGCAGTAGAAGGAAAAGCTGCTTCCACTGGGGGGGGGGGGTACATGAACTCTTCCACACTAGAGTGATACAGAAAGGAAATGCCAAAGACATAAAGTTCACAGACATTCACATAATTGGTGGGTGGAGTTTATATTTAGGCTTTCCAGCTATAGTTGGCCCTGCTGGCAGGAGAATTTGGGGGTGGGGGACAAGCTCTTTGGTGTCCCGTCAGTGTGCAGCAACACTTTTGGTATGCTACTGGAAGTGATGTCATTTGTATCATGTCAACAGTAGTACTTTCACACACCATGCGATATCACATAGAAGAGAAGAAGAAGAGAAGAGATTAGATTTATACCCCGCCCTTCACTACCCAAAGGTGCCTCAGAGCGGCTTACAAACTCCTTTCCCTTCCCCTCCACACAACAAACACCCTGTGAGGTAGGTGGGGCTGAGAGAGCTCTGACAGAAACTGCTCTTTTTCAAGAACAGCTGTGCCAGAACTATGGCTTGCCCAAGGTCATCCAGCCAGGTGCAAGTGGAGGAGTGGGCAATCAAACCCGGTTCTCCCAGATTAGAGTCCCCGCACTTAACCACTACACCAAACATAGTGGTTTGGATTCAGCACAGCATTTCTATAGCCCATCGTGACTTTCTTGGCATCCACCACCAGTGCCATCCTAGTCTATCCAGCAGTGACAGGGAATAGATGCCCAGGGTGAAAGGTCTCCATAGGAAGGGGAGCCAAAAATGTCACACTGCAGGCACAAATCATTGTGCTTGTGAAAACACCACATTGGCTCTCACTCAGCTGTGTGTAGGTCATGTGGCTTTGAAGTGATAAGCTGTTTACCAGTTTTAATAAAAATATAACATGGAACCGAACTTTCTGCTTAATGTAAAATGTAGTTGAATTCTAGTGCCAATTATTGCCTTGCACATGCAATTTACATGTGCAATAGTTCTCTCAACGATGCGCATGAAGAAGCCGGGTGTCTGGGCACACACCATTATCTATCCAGGGAAAAGTAATTTAATGTACCTACATTCTTCTTCAAAGAGATGTTGCTGGGTAGGATTCTAAAACTGTGTTTGGAAAGCTGGGTGGGTGCAGGAGAATGCAATTAATCAGTGCCTTTAATTGAAAGATGTGAAAGATGCCCAAGTTACACCTGTCTGCAGACCACTTCATCCAACCTAGTAATTATTCCCTTAATACCCAAGTAGATATGTTTATCATTACTGTCTAGTGAGGTGACAGCACTCTGCACATGTGTAGAGTTGTTTGCAAAATTGGCAACCAGAGAACTGATTATGTTTGGCACAGGTTTATTTAAATACTCCCAAAGACTTTATTTTTCTGTAGCTTAGAGACGATGGCACTGAAGACTGCCTGAGTGGTATGCTCCCATTGCTCTCTTGCCTTCTGTTCTAAAGTGAAAAGAACAGAAAAACAAAACCTGCCTGAGCATTATGCACTCTTCAGTCTTTTAACCCTAATTCACCTGGGGGGGGGGGCACAAGAGCTTGACAATGGTGGTTATTCATTGGTGAGTAAAAGGCGTTTTGCATATAGTCATTCTTACACAAGCAATTTATAGCAAGGAGGCTTACAGTTAATGATTAAAGTGAGATACCAGACGGAGCAAAACAGGTCGTTCATTCTTTTGTTCCTGCCCCCACATACCCCACCTACTCCTGAGGCAATTTTCTTCTGCTAGAAGAGGAAGCACCACTTAGATAATATATATTGCACTCCAGCTTTCTGCCCAGTGGTTTTTTTACTTATCACTGTAGACATTAAAGAGGACATAAACTAACAAGAAGCAGAAGGTCCAGGGAGAAAAGGTGATTGGGCAGAGCAGGAAAGAATGAATTTGGTCAGGAAGGAGTTAACTGACACAGCACCAGCCTACTTGCAATCTCCCCTCAATTCCTTTCCAGACAGTCTGCCCAAAACTGCTTCCACTCTATCTCCACAAGAAAAAGAGCTACAGACTTTTTTTTTTAATGAAAGCATCTCTCCCCCCCTCCCCCCCAAGCTTTGGGCCTGTCCTGGTGGTTATATGTATTTGACAACAAATGGAATCATATTGTAGAAAAACAAGTTGTCCATTATTGGCTAATGTATATTGTAGAGGTAGACATAGTCACCTTGGTATTGCTATGAGTTCATGGTACTATAAAATGTGCCAAAGCTGCTTCAGAATTCTTTGATGCCTTATGTTCAATAACTACAATGGCACTGGCAACCCACAATCAACCATAAAGTTGCCATCTATGCAGAAAAATCTGAAATTTGTTGCCATTCCTTTGACGGGTGTGTGACTTTGCTTCCTTTTTCTGAACTGAAAAAGATCAAAGGGGGAGCTGTTTCATTTTCTGAATTATTTTTGCTTCCCATTATTTCAGTTACATGGCAAAATAATTCCAAAATGGAACCCCTTCGTTCTACACTTTTCTTGCTTCAAAGAAATTTTTGTTTATAGTCGTCTGTAAAGTGTGATGTCCAAAACCAAATAATATTGCACAAGTTCTGCTATGACCTCTCAGGCCATTTCCACATGGGTTTGCCCTGGGTTCAGTGGTCTTGGGAAGCCGGATAGCGTCATACTGTGCCTTCTTCAATGAAGGACACTTCTAATAGGTAGGCTTACCATATTTTGAAAAGCAATAAAGAGGACATATTCCAACTGACTACTTCAAACAAGTGATCACTATGACAACTCTCATTTTAAATACCACTACTATTTAAGCTGTGGTAATTGCTACTAACTAGGAATGTTCCTAACCTTCCAACTCAAAAAGAGGACATTTTCAGGTTTTTTTAAAAAAAGCTCAAAAGAAGATAGACACACATAAAAATATTAGGACCCTTGATTGCACTGTGGGTGCGGTCAGATGACGTGCTGGGAGCAGTTTAAATTGCTCCGGTCCGATGCGTGTTTTTTTTTTAACCTGGAGAATCGCGATCATATTCACCTCCTTGTTCCGGATCGCTGCACAGCTACATCGCTCCCTGCCGTCCACACGCGGGAGCGTGTGTTGGTGTTCCCCCCCCCTCTCAGTTTGGGCATGCGCACAGGCGGCCCATCTGTAGAATTAAAATTTTCGCATGTGCACAGAACAGCGGGCTTCCGAGCAGAAGTCGCTCGACACTGCAGGAGCAATCAGATGTCAGAAAAGTGTGACTAGAACCGGAGAATCAGGAAAACACCACTTGGGGACCTGGTAACAAAATACTCCGTTTTAAAGGGGGGTTGAGCCGGAAAGTAACGGCTGGGGACGGTGCGCAGATGTTGGGTGTGTGAACGTGGATATAAAATCCGTTACTGAAGCGTGCCGAAAGCAGATTAAACAGCCCATCTGAACGCACCCCCGTGTGTGTCTATGTCCCATCATGTAGTCTTTAAATAGGGAGGGGTGTGAGGGAGGAAGCCTTGCAGTTATTCCCTCCATACCTGATGCTTTTGGGCTACGTTGTCATCAATATGCAGATGACACCCAGCTGTATCTGTTGATGGCTGGCTGGCCAGATGCTGCCCCAGGTATTTTGGCTGAGGGTCTGGAGGCTGTGGTTGGTTGGTTGGTTAAAACACAGCTGGCTGAAACTAAATCCATCTAAGATGGAGGTTCTGTGGCTGGGCTGGGGAGATTTGGGGTTAGGACACCAGCGCCCGGCCCTTGACAGTGTGTGGTTAACACCAGTGCCCACAGTCAGAAGTCTGAGTATGACTTTGGATGCCTCCCTTTCAGCAAAGGCTCAAGTCACAAATGTGGCCAGAGTGCCGTTCTTCCGACTGTGCCAGGTTAGGCAGCTGGTTCCCTACCTGACTTAGCCTCAGTGATCCATGCAACAGTCACCTCTAGATTAGATTACTGTAACTCGCTCTACGCAGGGCTACCCTTGAGACTGACCCAGAAACTGCAACTGGTCTAGAATGCAGCAGCACGTGTTCTTACAGGAATTTCTTTAGAGCCCATTCAGGTATCTGAAGAAGTGCGCTTGCACACAAAAGCTTGTGCCTTGAATGAAACTTTGTTGGTTTTAAAAGTGCCACTGGACTCAAACTTTGTTCTGCTGCTTCAGACCAACACGGCTACCCATCTGAATCTATCTTTTAGAGCCCATATTCAACTGGTGCTCCGCCAGCTGCACTGGCTCTAGAGTGAATACTGGATCAGGTTCAAGGATGTGGTATTAACCTTTAGAGCCCTAAACAGTCTGGGAACAGCATGCCTCTTGGGACTGCCTCTCCTGGTATATCCTCCAAAGAGTGTTAACACTCAGTGGATAATAAGCTACTGGTGATCCCTGGCCTGAAAAATATCAGGCTATCCTCAAACACAGCCAGGTCCTCTTTGGCCCTGTCTCCAACCTGGTGGAATACTCTGCCAAGTGAGATCCGGGCTCTGCAAGATTTGATGCAGTTCCACAGGGCCTGCAAGACAGAGATGTTCTGCCAGGCCTGGGTGAGGGACTGGCCTCCCTTCCCCTGCTTTTTCTTCTTTCCCTCCCTCTCCTTTGGTATCCATTTTTTTTAACTGACTAATCGTAGACTATTTATTCTCCCTCCCTGTAAGGGGCACTAGATTTTGCTCCCTTTTATATGCCATCTTTTGTAAAGATTATTTTAATGTTTTAATAATTTAAATTGTAAATACTGTTTATAAGTTGTCACCCGCTCTGAGCCCTGTTTGTACAGGGGAGGGTGGGATAATAATACTAGTAGCAGCAGCAGCAGCAGCAGCAAGGAGCTCCCACCAGTCCCTATTTCACAGACCCCCTTCCCCAAGAGTATCCTGGAGAGCCACTAATTTAAACATCTCAAATTCTGTGAGGAAGAGCTCCTCACAGATCATTTTGGCTGCAAGAGAACCTTACACAGAATGTTACGGAAGAAATTGTGAGGGCATGCTCAGAGTGGAAAGCTGAGTGAGAAAATGTCCCAGAATATTGGGAAGTTAAGGACGGGGAATAATCCATTGGTAAAATGATGGAAACAGGCAATGGAAAACTACCTCTGAACATATCTTGCCTTGAAAACACTACTGAGTTGCCATAAGTCAGCTGTGACTTGACAGCAAAAAAAAGAGCCAAAGAGGGGAGGATTAACCATGAGCTGAGAAAGAACAAGGGTAAGAGTAGGAGATAGAGGTGAAGATGGGGGACAGGTGGAGCAGAGGTTTGTGGAGAGGTAAGAATGATAAAAAGGTAAAATGTGGCAAAAACAGACATTCATTTTTACCACAGGCTTTTCTGCCTCATGGTGCATGAGGCAGTTTACATAAATAAGCTATGGGTTGGATCCTATTGTCTGTTTCTACCAGTGCAAAGGCACTTCTTTTGGTGGAGTGGGCATGGGTTTCCCAGATTCCTTCTCTTGTCGCAAAACCTCACATCATCACCAGACCTTCAGGAGCACTGTTGTGGGGTGGAGCATCAGGGAGACAGGAGAGGGAAAAGTTTGCTTCCACAAATGTTCTGCAAGCAGAGTACTACCTGTAGATCATAGGAATCAGCCCAAAAGAACTATTGTATCTAAAAATAATCTACATTAATACCTATTGATCCCACCATGAAAACAATTCAGATTGTGTAGCATTGTGGATAAATGACTGAACAACAAAAATGAAGTCCCTGATCTCAGTGCCACTGAGTGTCATTCCCCACTCCTCCACTTGCACCTGGCTGGATGACCTCGGGCAAGCCATAGTTCTGATAAGAGCTGTTCTTGAAAAAAAGAGCAGTTTCTGTGAAGAGCTCTCTCAGCCCCACCTACCTCACAGGGTGCCTGTTGTGGGGAGGGGAAGGGAAAGGAGTTTGTAAGCCGCTCTGAGACACCTTTGGGTAGTGAAGGGCGGGGTATAAATCCAATCTTTTCTCTTCTCTTCTTCTTTTAAAACCACCCATGCTCTTGGCTATCACTGGCTATGAATTCTACAATTAATTACTTATAGATTCGTGAAGTATTTCTTTTTACCTGTCCTGAATTTGTGTGAGTAACTTAAAGTTTACCTCCATTTTTTCACCTATGAAATGTGTAGACACAGAGTTGTATTTCTAAGGACCAAATAACATGGGACACAATCATTCCATGATAAAGATTTCTTACCCTTTTTTAAAAAAAAGAGAGAAAAGTTAAATTAGCAGTCCCACATGGCTGCTTTGAAGATAGGGAATGAAATGCTGAGGGAAGGAAATTTTAAGCCTTTGATCTCATGCGTTTTTACCATGATGTAAATAGTTCCTCTGAAGATACAGCTAGCTCTGCAGAAAGAAAATGCTGTACATGTTTTTGACTCCTTGTGGAATAAATTGGAATTTCAATTGAAATCATGGAAGAGGCTTAGGAGGAAAGGTTTAAATAGACGCTCCCTCAGCAATCGATCCCTGATTTTCCAACCCACATGGAATTGCTAATCAGCTTTGAAATGAAGGTAGGAAGGACCTCTTGGCCCTACAGCTGCACTTCTGTGCATGCTTTTTCGGGGGAAACCTTCAGGGAATACAGGGGCTAAAATGCCTGGGGCATGCCTTCTAGAAGATTTGCCTCCCCCCCAGAGGTCTTTTCGTAGAAAAAGAGCTGCAGGAGCTCATTAGCACATGGTATGCTAATGAGCTACTATGCTATTTGCATATGCCACGCCCCCTGACATCACCGGAAGTGATGTCAGAAGGGGAAGCAATAGGGGGGGAGGCATCTTCAAAAGTCTCTCCTTCACTTCCACAGCTGGCCTGGGGGGGAGCGAAGAGAGAAGGGGTTTAAAGTTTAAACCTCTTCTCACTAGAGTTGGGCCACAGAAGGAGGAAAGAGGAAAGGAAAGAGAGAGAGTAGAGAGAAGGAAAGAAGGAAGGAAAGAGGGAAAGAAGGAAAGAGGGGATAAAAAGAGAGAAGGAAAGAGGGAAAGAAAGAGAAGGAAAGAAGGAGGAAAAGAGGGAAAGGAGGAAAAAAGAGAAGAAGGAGGCTCTCCCACCACCCCCCATCAAGTCCCCACCACCCCCACCCCCGCAGATCCCTTACTTACCGCTTCGGCGAGGGCCGGGGAAGCCAGCAGCAAGGCTCTCTGGGTGTCCCCCAAGCTGCAGCGCTTCTGCGTGGGCCCGGGGGACCCAGCGGCGGGGCTCTCTTACCTCCCCCGAGCTGCAGCACTTCTACATGGGCCCGGGGGATGCGGCAACAGGGCTCTCTGGCCTCCCCTGAGCCTCAGCGCTTTTGGCGCGGGGAGCTAGGGGCGGGGCTTGCCGCCGTTGCCATTTGCGCGGGCTCCTGGGCTGCCGGAGCGGTGCTCCGGCGCACTCCAGCCCCAAAAGACCCCTGCTCCCCCCTTTAAACAGCATATCCTCACTGTTGCATCACAGCTGCTTTTGGAAAGCCCTTTAGTTGCAAAAGGAGTTAGTTTTTATTAATTTATTATATTAATGTATGTTATTTATAGTCCAGCTTTCTCATTGAGACTCAAGGAGGATTACACAGCGTATGTCAAGACAGAACAGGATAGGACACCCCATAAGCGATGTAATAGGATTAGGACTGCAGAAATCTGAGGCCAAGCATACATCTGAGTTAAAGCTGAAACAAAAATAAGTATGAACATGACATGTTAAACAATTCAGAAATTACATAGTGGAATAATACATACAGCAACAGATAGTATGTACCGTACATGGTGATTTAGTCCACGGTCCCTTTTCTGTCATTAAAGCATCCCTCTGAACCATTCCATCATGGTATTACCTGTGTAAGAACACCGTCCTGAGTAACCCAGCTTTTCTGCAGAATGTCAGGAGATGGCTTCATATATATAGCAGAAATTATATGAACCCTAAAATGCTTAATAACAGAAACCAGGCACAAAATGGGCAAGTAACAGATGGGCTGCTTTAAAGGTGAATGCATATTTGAAGACAAGGAGGCAGATAGTCTAGATGACCTAAATTAATAGAGCAGATTGAAACATTCAGAAATATCATGTTCTGTCTTCCTATTTCATGTGGCATAGGAGACAACTAGTTAGGAAATAGAACCCCAAAGACATGTGCACATGTGGAACTCATTATCTGAATGCCACTCCATGGAACTTAATATACACAGAATCAGGTTGCAGTTATTCTTCATAATACATAAATTTTATGCAGCTTCACAATACAGCTGAAAGAATGATCAAAGCAGGAAAAAAGCACATGGAACACCAAGTGCAATTATTTCCCATTGGATTGCATCCCATGGATAATTTCTTCTAATGAAATGTGGAGATTTTCACCACTTCCCCCTTCATGCTGTTCCTGGGGATCTCCTGTACCCTGTCCCATCAGGAGTACCATTTCGGGGGAATTTTGGCTTGAACAGGGAGGGCAAAGCAAAACACTGTACAGATGGAAATCCTTCTGTCAGCAGATATTGTTGGTAGGGTTAATGCCATTGAAATCAATAGTGAAAGTGTAGGTTTCCAGTACGCTTCTAAATTTAAAAATATTGTGGAACATTTCAAGAGAGACTTCTTAATCAGGGATGGGCATGAGTCGCATTTTTGCAGTTTGGGTCATGGTTCGTTGCTGTACCATGAACCAAACTGCTAACTGATATGCCAGTTCACTAACTGAACTGGTTCGTATTGTTTCCTGAGCCATTTAAAGTTTAAACCCATGCTGACTTCCAGTTTATGGCGACATGCTGGTGGACACATCTCCAGACCTCCCGGGGATGTGATCTGCGCCCCAGCGGATGGGGGGGGGGGCCACGGGTCGCCACCCCCCTGGAGCCTTGGCAAAAGGCTCCTAGCCATGGGGCTTTTGAGGGGCAACCTCTTCACCAGCGTGATGGTGGGGAATTGAGGCACTCCGCCCCGACGGTCCTGCCGCTGAGTGTCCATATGGATCTAGAACCACTGACCGGGACAAGCATCAGAGATCAGGCATTTTAAACATGTTCCGAGCGAGGTCATATGACCAACAATGAACAGTGAGTCAGGTTAAAGCGAATACGGGAATTTAAAAAGAAAGCTCCCCCCGGAAACGGTGAGAAAAGCGAGCGGGGGAGGGGCCCCTCCCATACGCATGAACTTAAAACGATATACCAAGGGGGGAGCGGAAGAAAAAGCATTGAAATCTGTTTTGAGATACTTACCAGAGTGTGGATAGGCATATGGGCGATTTTCAGAGACTTTAGCAAGTTTTTACAAAAGTAAACAATCCATAAAGATGGCGGGGAAGAAGGCAGAGAAAGACAAACTAGCAAAAGTAAAACCAGCGGGGAGCATGAGCCCTCACCCGGAAGAGGTCACTGAGTTCTCCAAAATGTTGGCAGATTCCTTGCGCCCTCTGCTGGACCAGATGACCAACATCAAACAACAGCTGACAACTTTAAATCAGAAAGTTGCAACTCAGCAGCTCCATCTGACTGAAACTTTAAAAATGATGGAGCAAACAGCTGAGAAGGTGAAGGAAATGGACGCCAACACTAAAAAAGTTAAGAAAAAGGTGCAAAAGCTGGAAAAGAAGCAAGCTTTGGAAGAATCTCAACTTTTACAGCTGCAAATGGAGAAAGCAAATTTGGTCCTCCGGTTTCAAGGGGTCCCAGAATTAAAAGATGAGAATCTAAAGCAACTCTTTTTTTTTGTGGCCCCCCCGGAGGGGATTTTTTAATTTCATTTTTCTAAAGACTACAAATCTACAACGAAAATGAGGGAAGGGAACTACATTTAGGGATAAAGAAAAGAAAACCCACTACTATCTAAAATCCCAAGAGAGGAGATCCTCAAAATCTTTTCAGTACAAAGTCAGTTCTAAACTCGCTAACAATTTTTTGAACTTAGTCAGATCTACTATTACAACTTTTGAATCTTAAATTAACTGTTAAAAAGAAAAAACCCAAAGCATCTCATTACAATCATCTTTTTTTAAGAGGCACAATACAGAGTCCTTCAGCCTTCATTTCTTCTTATCCTGTCTTCTTCGCAGTTTATAAGGACTTTTAGGAGCCACTTCTCCCTTCTCTGACAGAGAGTCCTCTCCAGAAGACCCCAAGTCCAGCTCACCACTGGACTTACTGTCCTCTTTATCGCCTTTCTCTTGCTCACCCATCTGGATTTTCAAAAAGTACCGTGCTTTGGAATCAGAGTCTATCTTTTCCTTTTTATCTTGAAGTTTGAAGGTTACGCCCTCTGGATACAGCCACCGATAGCTGATTGCGTTTGTTTGAAGAAAAAGGATTAAATCTTTGTATTTCTTTCTCCTTTGTCTTATTTCAAATGGGATGTCTTTAAGGATCCTGATGGTGCTGTCCCCGATTTTCAAGGTTGTCCCCGTCGTCGCTCTCAGGATAGTATCCCTCACATGTCTCTTTGAGAATCTCATTACTATTTCCCCAGGCAGATTATTCTTTTTTATATATACGGAATATGACCTATCGGCCACATCCATTTCGCTCATCAAGTACGGGGCTAATGCTTCACTCAGCATTTGCTTCAGAGAATCTAAAGCAACTCTTAAGTGAAGAATTAGCCCCAGTTACAGACTTGAAAGCAGAATATCTTGCAAACGAAATGGATGTGGTCTACAGGTCCTATTCCGTAGATATCAAGAAGAATAATCTGCCTGGGGAGATAGTGGTCAGATTCTCAAAGAAGCATGTGAGGGATTCAATCCTGAAAGCAACTATAGGAACACCCTTGAAAATCGGGGACAACATCATCAGAATTCTAAAAGACATCCCATTTGAAATAAGGCAAAAGAGAAAGAAATACAAAGACGTAATCCTTTTTCTACAAACAAACAGCATTGCCTACAGATGGTTAATCTGTAATTGCCTACAGATGGTTAATTCCAGAAGCCATCATTTTCAAACTACACGATAAAAAGGAAAAGATTGACTCTGTCATTAAAGCACGTGAGTTCCTGAGATTGCAGTTGGGAGAGACAGACAAGGTCGCTAAGGAAGAGTTTAAATGGCTCTGAGCCATTTAAACCAAACAGCTGAGCAGTGAGGATCACCACTCAGCTGTTTGGAAACTCCTACTTCTGCTCCCTGCAGCTTTTTGCAGGGAGCAGAAAGCAGGGTTTAAATGGCTCTGAGCCATTTAAACCAAACAGCTGAGCAGTGAGGATCACCACTCAGCTGTTTGGAAACTCCTACTTCTGCTCCCTGCAGCTTTTTGCAGGGAGCAGAAAGCAGGGTTTAAATGGCTCTGAGCCATTTAAACCAAACAGCTGAGCAGTGAGGATCACCACTCAGCTGTTTGGAAACTCCTACTTCTGCTCCCCGCAGCTTTTTGCAGGGAGCAGAAAGCAGGGGTTTCCAAACAGCTGAGCAGCAGGGACTGCCACTGAGCTGTTTGATTTAAATGACTCTGAGCCATTTAAACCCTGCTTTCTGCTCCCTGCAAAAAGCTGCAGGGAGCAGAAGTAGGAGTTTCCAAACAGCTGAGTGGTGATCCTCACTGCTCAGCTGTTTGGTTTAAATGGCTCAGAGCCATTTAAACCCTGCTTTCTGCTCAGAGCCATTTAAACTAAACAGCTGGTCCCCACTGCTCAGCTGTTTGGAAACCCCTGCTTTCTGCTCCACATGGCTTTTTGCAGGGAACAGAAAGCAGGGTTTAAATGGCTCAGAGCCATTTCTATCCAACAGCTGAACAGCTGTTTTTTGTGAAGAGCAGAAAGTAGGGGTAAGTGAACCTGCATCAAAATTTGTGAAAGTTTGTCGTGGTTCTTCACGAACCCCGAACCAGCCAAAATTTAGTTTGTCAGCTGGATATTGTCCATATCTATGCTTAATGTATCTAGCTGTGATGACAGTTGTGGTCCAGGCTGTTGCACTGTTTCTACTCAGAATGCAAAGAGCTAGGAACTAAACATGCGGTCCTAGACTGGGTGGTACTCTTTTAAACCCATTGACTTCAATTGATTAAGAATGGTGAGACTCTGCTTAGGATTGCATTCTTAGCCACTGTGACCAAAATTACTATGATAAAAAGATTCCTACTTGTTGCTGTCTTCTTATTAAAAGCTGGTTATGTGGAAATTGGTATTTATCAGAATTTGTATGATTTTTTAAAATCATTTACTATTAGAAAGTATCTGGTAGGATACTTTGGGGTTTTCTGCATTCTCTTTTTTCTCATTTATAAGTCCCTTTTCTTGGGGGAGGGAGAGTTGTTCCCTCCCGTTCCACGTGTGTTTTACTCCCTGTAGTGGTCAATTCTATATTAGACCAGTTTATGTCCAGCATATCTCTGGTACAGGTTTTTATATCAGACATTAACCAGTGTAACATTTTATCAACCACTAGAGGGAATAAAATACAAGTAGAACAGACCTGAGACTTACAAGCAAGGCAAATGAGAATGTGGGAAAGCCCTTTGAGAAAATAAATAACATATTCACCATAAGGTATGTCTCTTTTTTTTGGAGGGGTTTGAACACATGAAGCTGCTTGTCTTCAACATACGAAGGCATTATTGAGGTCCAAGCTGGATGTTACTTTTGACATGTGATTGCCGTGTGCATATGCAACCATACCATGGGAACTCAATACTGAAGTGCATGTAGCCTATCAGTACACATACAACTCCCCCTAGGGCAATTTCAGGTTTGGAAAATAGTATGGGGGGGAGGCTGAAGCCCCTTTCCCCCACACCATAGTCCCAAACCAAATCAAGGATTGCATGCTTCATAACTGAGTTCCCATGGGGAACTAGCACCTGACATGTGGCTGCAATTCCCCCATGGAGTCACATTTCAAAGGTACCGTATAGTTTGGACTTGAGTCAGGCCACTGGCCAATGTAGCTCATGTCTACTCTGACTGGCAGTGCTTCTTCAGTGCCTGACAGAGATTCTTCCCATTCCTGTAACCTGAGATCCTATTTACTATACGTGGCAAAAAATTTAATCTGACATCTTTTGCATGCAAAACATATGCTGTACCACTGAACTATGGGACCCTCCCCTAAGCAAAGCATTTTAACTGCTATGTATTTTTGGCATTTGAAACAGATTTTTTTTTAAATGGTTTTTGAAGACAGATGCATAGTATGAGCCAAAAAGGAGAGGGGAAGAAAGGAACTGTGGTATCCGTTATAACGACAGCTCTCATTTTGTCTGTAGTTCAGCAATCAGCAAGCACTGGGAGGCAGAACTCGCTACACTCAAGGGTAACAATGCCAAGCTTACAGCAGCTCTGCTCGAGTCCACTGCCAATGTGAAACAATGGAAACAACAGCTTGCGGCATATCAGGAGGAAGCAGAACGTCTACATAAGCGGGTGAGTTTAAGGCCCTTGAATATGTGAAACTAACAAATCTGTCATTTTGTTCTGAAATAAGAAAAGGGTGCAGCAAAGTATCACATTAACAGGCCTTCAGTTCATCCTATAACTTTCAGCATTCATGCAAGATCAATTTTATTTTCAGTTCTTGAAATTAAATGTAATAACTTACCAGGTGACCTTTTCCACTGTGTAAATGCTTATTACACCGGTATTGAGTTTTATCTGATTACTCACTTCAGCATTTTAATACATATTATTAAAAGAGGTCCTGTTTGCCTTGGGTAATGCTTACAGTGGTACAAGATTATGGCCAGAAATGATAGGAGAAGCAATACTAAATCTGTGATCATATACATAAGTTTAGCAATGACTCTGCAACCCCCCTCCTCACTGCAGTTGCCGCTGCTCTCCATCCACCCCAAGCGGGTCCAGTCCCTCCAAAGCTTCAGACTTCTTGACCAAGGGGAGCTGCCTGGTACTTTTTGCAGTTTGTTTCAAGTGCTGGGCAAAGTCTGTTTTGTTTTCTGAAACATTTGTGATGCAAGGATTGCCTCCCCCTTTCCTGTTTTCTTTTCTTGTAGTTGCCCATTCCATGCTAATCGGTCTTTTCTGCTGCTCCTTAGTTTTGTATTAGTATTATTATTATTTTTTTTAAGGATTTTAATGTATTATTTTTGTGCTGAAAGGTACCTGCTTTGTCCATTCTGCTTGAAAACAGTGGTCCCAGAATGTTGGAACCTGGGAAAAAAACCCACACATGGATTAGAATCTGGAACTGGAAATGTCCTACCCAAAAACCAGCAATCATAGTAAAGGTCCATTCCCCCTGTCCCCAAATTGCAGAGCTGTAATTATAACAAACATTTTCTCAGCCTACATTCCTAGTTGTGTGGCCAGTAAGTCCAGTGCCCAGTAAGGAATCCTAGTCTGTTGGCAAGGTTAAGCAACTCGGTCCCAGGGATTCAGGGGCCAGGACTCATCCATATTTGCTGAAGCGGTGAGTTACCAGGTAAAATAATGCCATATCACAAGGCATCCTGTAAATTTGTAGACTAGTTCCCTAGCCAAATTGGGGGTGTGGGTGGAACTACATAACATCAGAAAATAGGTGGCAAATAATCTCCCAGTGGTTAAGACGCTGAACTGCAGGCTGTGGAAGGTCAGTAGTTCAGCAGTTAGAGACCCGAGTTGCTGCATCACGGAGTGAGCTCCCATCTCTAGTTCCAGGTCCTGCCAAGCTAGCAGTTCGAAAGCAAGAAATTGCAAGTAGATAAATAGGTACCACTTCGGTGGAAAGGTAACAGCGTTCCGTGCGCCTTGGTGTTTAGTTATGCCGGCCACATGACCACGGAAACGTCTTCGGACAGCGCTGGCTCTTCGGCTTGGAAACGGAGATGAGCACCGCAACTCTAGAGTCGGACTCGACTGGCTTTCGAGCAAGGGAACCTTTACCTTGCTCGAGCCAGTTTGGTGTAGTGGTTAAGTGCGCGGACGCTAATCTGGGAGAACCGGGTTTGATTCCCCACTCCTCCACTTGCACCTGCTGATGTGACCTTGGTTCAGTCACAAGCTCTGGCACAGCTGTCCTTGAAAAAGAGCAGTTTGTGTCAGAGTTCTCTCAGCCCCACCCACCTCACAAGGGTATCTGTTGTGGGGAGGGGAAGGGAAAGGAGTTTGTAAGCCGCTCTGAGACTCCAAGTGAAGGGCGGGGTATAAATCCAATCTCCTCCTCCTCCTCTTCTTCTTCTTCTTCTTCTTCTTCTTCTTCTTCTTCTTCTTCTTCTTCTTCTTCTTCTTCTTCTTCTTCTTCTTCTTCTTCCTCTTCCTCTTCCTCTTCCTCTTCCTCTACCTCTACCTCTACCTCTTCCTCTTCCTCTTCCTCTTCCTCTACCTTAATCTCCCAGCCATTCAGAGTTCTGCACTAGGGATGGGCACGAACCACAAAAATGTGGTTCAGTTTGTGGTTCATGGGCAAATGGCAAACCCAGTCATCTTGCATATGAACTGAACCAAGTTCAGCCCGAAACAGCTGAGTGGCAGGGGCAGCCTGCTCCTGTGGCTCAGCTGTTCATAAAGCTCCTTTAAACAGCTGAGCTGAAGGGGCAGCATGCTGTGTGTGGCTGAGTGGGTGAAAGGGGCTTTCTTGGGTAGCTGGCCCCAGGGGCTGGCTGCCCAAGAAAGCCTCTTTCAACAGCTGAGTGGTGGGAGCAGGTTGCTCCCGCCACTCAGCTGTTTCCCATCTAAACAGCTGAGCCTTGTGGAGCAATTTGCTCCCTGGGGCTCAGCTGCTGAAAGGGGTTTTCTTGGGGACGAAAACACTTTCTGTCTCTTTCCTCTGGAAACTCAAGGCCAGGCCACATATTGCAATTGCCATTGGGTTGCCACTTCAAAACCGGTTCCTAGTTTAGAAGTGCGTATGGCAGGGATTGCTGTCATCACATTATCTGTTTGCATGCCTGTCTCACCCACAGATGTACTTATAGATCACTGGCAGGGTGCTGAAGACTTTAAATATGATGACAGTGATTATCATGCTGGCACTCTTGAATGTGACATGTATTTCAAAATAATGCTTAGACTTAAATGAAGTAATATAAGAAACTCATATGTAGTGAAATGTGGTCCTGACAGAAGATGCCTTTTGTTTATCACTGTTGCCCATTCCATAGAATACTGTGTCTGCTCCGCTTGGTGAATCTGCAGTTTGCTGCTCCTTTAAGTAAGAAAATAGCTTTGTACCCACCTTTATTTTCTGAAAATATTGATTCAAGTTGTAATCATAGAGAGTTAGTTATGAAGTTGGCTGTTGTGGTATTCGAAAAAAATATGATCATAAATTGCACCAGAGAAAGCTCCTCCAATCTGCTATCCTTTCTGGAAATTGCTAAGCACAGCTGACAGATCTGTCTGTAGTAATAAATCCAGCTCTCAAAGGAAAGTTATGACATTTTTGTATTTAAAAAACAAATCAGCTTCAATTTGCAATCACCTTGATGACTTTAGAGGTAGAGCAGATCAGGATAACATTGATTAATCAGCAGGCCTGTTCCTGTAAAAGGCTAAGTATATTCATTCCTTCACATTCTTTCTCTTTTCTTTCAACGATTAGATGTAGCTGTTTTATACAGGAAAGCTTCTCTTTGGGCACTAATTCCAGTAACACAGTTTCTTCTTAAACCTTGTATTTGATTTCCATGTACCAGTTTGCTCTAAAGCTGTGACAGGACACATTAGAATGTTGTTGAAATGCTGCCATAACCACCTAGGAGGCAACTGTAACTATATAATGGCACATGCATAGCATGCCTTTTTCTTTTTCTTTTTTTTAGCCCCCGGAGGGGATTTTTTATTGATTTTTATCCACTACAGAAAACCACAACAAAGAAAAAGGGAAGGGAAACTACATATACGGGAGAAAGTAAAGAACCCACTACTGACTAAAAACCCAAGAGAGGAGATCCTCCAACTAGCTTAGATATGTCAAGTCTTCTCATCGTTGATCCCTTTATAAACTGAGTCAAACCTTTATAGCCCTTTTCCCTTAAAGCTTAAGTTTAACTGTCTAGTAACAGTACCCCCAATCATCCCAAAACCAAGAGTCTCAAAGGCACAATTCAGAGTCCTTCAGCTTTTACTTCTTTTACTTCTTCTTTTCCCTTCTCTTCCGCAACTTATAAGAACTTTTTGGGGCTGCCGCCCCTTGCTCAGACAGAGAGTCCTCTCCAGAAGAACCAGTGTCCAGCTCGCCACTGGACTTGTTGTCCTCTTCTTTTTTCTCGTCCTCTGGCCTTCCCAGCTGAACCCTTAGGAAATCTTGAGCTTTCAGAACAGAGTCAATCTTTTCTTTTTTATCTTTGATCTTGAAAGTTACGCATTCTGGAAATAGCCATTTATATCCAATTGAGTTTCCCCACCCCCTCAATGTGCCTGCTAATTCCAGAAGAGTTCCACAAGAGCACAGAGTTCCTCTGCTGCCTTTCATTGTGGAATGCCTTTACTAGACATCTGAAAAGCAGCAGCTTCGTCATCTGGGGAGACCTTTGTGAAGTACTGTGCCCTGGACCTGAAAACAAGAAAAGATGTGGAGGTGGGTAGAGCTGATCTCCAGTCCTTGTTCCAGTCAGAGCTCCACCCCGCCTCCATTCGTGAAGAGCTTGCTAGAATACCAATGAGGGACTGCAGAGAAGACGGAAGATGAAAACAGGGTTGCACTTACCTGTAACTGTTGTTCATCAATGTATTTTCTGAGCAGGTACACATCCCCTCCCTCCTGCCCCACTGTGAGTTCTCTCTTGTCTTAGGTGGTCTAGTTCAGAGTTTCTGACAGCTAAACAGGAAACGAGGGGGGGTGTCACTCTGATTTAGGCGAGAAAATAATGTTGTGTCTGCTCTGAAGGGGGAGGGCACCCCCTCAAGCTCTTTAAAGCAAGAAACTTCTATTTCTGGCTGGCCTGCACATGTGCAGTCCCAATCTGTACCTGCACAGAAGATATGTCAATGAACAACAGTTACAGGTAAGTGCAACTCTGTTTTTCTTGAAAGGAGATATGCAAAGGCCACCCACATCCTTAAAAAATGTTGTCCCAACCCGTCCTACTTAGTTCCCCGTGGGATAGTTGGTCCTCAAGAATGTCAGAGAGTCTTAGCAGAGAGTGCAGCACCATTGATGGAGGTTTGGGTTTTTTATAACCTCTTGATCTTCATTTTCCCCTAATTTTCCCTTTGTTGATTTATTTTATCTGTTCTACATATCCTCCTTTTTCATTTAATAAATTCAAGGTAAGTGACAGATCCATATAAATGTATTTATTTAATATCTCACCTTTCTCAAATAGCCCGAGGTGGACTACAAATATGAATATTTGTCAAATAACACAGTTAACAAAAACGAATACAAATCCATGCTATAAAATTACAAAGCTTTCAAAGAAGGTAATGGCAAATCGATTGCCTGCCAGGAGAAGTTAATATACTGTCAATTTTCAAACATTTATAAATTAAAAATATAAACTATAGTCACTTCTCTTGAGAGGTGCTGATGAATTTAGATACTCATCCTCTCAGCTGTTCATTGTTGTACTTCTTATGCCTGATACCTTCAGAGCTCATCTTGGATTCAGAGCAGCGCAAGCAGAACTCCGTTCATACACCAGATCTTTCCTGCTTCCTGTTGCAATTCCCAGCACCCACTGGGTAATTTGTTCTGAGGGTCAGGGGACCCTTGGGACTGGGTTGGACATGGTGTGAAGGAGAATCGTTGGAAATTAAGGAAACTCAGGAGTGCTTTCCAAGACCAGAGGACTTTGGGGTCTAAGTCTTGTACAAAAAATGATAAATAAACCAACAAAATGTGTTTATTGCTTTTTCATTAGACAGAAGGTAGGTGTATGTCGTGTGTGTGTTAAGTGCCGTCAAGTTGCAGCTGACTTATGGCGACCCTGTAGGGTTTTCAAGGCAAGTGATTAAGCAGAGGTGATTTGCCATTGCCTTCCTCTGCAGTCTTCCTTAGTGGTCTCCCATCAAAGTACTAACTCTATTTAGCTTCTGGGATCTGGGCTAGACTATACCATTGCCCATCCCAGAGAGTAGGTACAAAGTGGTAGACCAATAAAAGCCATAAGTGTTGGAATCATATCACTTTTCAGGGGTGATTTGTTGTTTTGTAATTTTTTTCATGACATAGTTAAAACTTCTTAACAAAACTATACTTTTATCATATAACATCTCAGTATAATATATTACTTCTTATACGATTTTGCAGTTTAACAGGAATAGTTTGCATTTCAAGTAGGTCTTGCCTATGAAGACTTAATGTCCCACATTGTACCCATGGTTTCATTCCCAGCTCCTGTTCCATCGCCTAGTATTTATTTTATTTATTTATTTAACTTTAGACTTGCTATACCCCCCTAACCCCGAAGGGTCTCTTGGCGGTTTCCATATGTTGCGTTCTATGAACTCTAATCCCTAACTTAGGCCACATATAGTATTGGGGTGGGACTGCCTACCGGCACCCTTGGTGGTGGGCCCTTGATGGTCTCTGGCTGCTGGCTCGGCATCTTCTAGGTCTCTACTGTCTCTAAAATAATAACCAAAGTCCAGTGTGTTACAGTCTTCCTTTTTGGATTGTCCTTATACGATACATTCCAGGATATTGTTTTAACAGTTCCTGGATCATTAGTCATAACAAAAGTAAAAATAATAATTTTTAAAAACAGCAGTCTTGAAGCAAAGGAAGTAGCGCAAATAAATTTCTACCCAGATCTTTTGCCTGGGGCTAGGATGCTTCGTTTTGCTTATTTCTACTTTTGGTTGTACATTTTTAAAAAATACTGCATTGCTGTATAGCTCATCATTCAGTAGTTTTCCAAGAGTTTTACATTTAATTTTATTCCCCATGCCTATTTTTGGTTGAGTGTTTCTTTCTGGATACTGAGAAACCTCAGCCATGATCCTGGCAAACTAGAGAGTCTTGCCCTTAAAGCAGGTATCTTCTGTTTACTTGAGGTTTAAAGAACAACCATCCTTCATTTGGAACTTCAGAAACTGGAAAAAAAACTACAATCTGGGGGCCCATAAGGAACTGCAGAGGAAGGGGGAAACAATTAGGAAATTTTCCCCGGAGCTAAATCTCCCCCTATAACCAACTCCCCCCCACCACCTCCTTATATCCTCTGCACCCCTTTAACTGGTGCTCAGTTGCCCTTAATATTTCCTGGCCATGCTAAGTCCTTGTCTGGTTACTGGTGGGGAAGTTTTTAAAATTTACAATGTAGTATTTTCTGCATGTGGTGGTAGTCCTATTTCAGTAAGCTCCTGACAGATGTTTGACCATGAAGTTTGCTATTAGAGGGAACAAACTGGGGGGGGGGGGGGGATGAAGAATGACAGGACAGAGGGAGAAGAAATTCCTCATAAACACAGAGGTTTCCCCCCTCCAGGATACTCTTGAACAAGTCAAAAACACCACCTGCCCTGGATAGCCCAGGCAAGCCCGATCTCGTCAGACCTCAGAAGCTAAGCAGGACCGACCCTGGCAAGTTATTTGGATGGGAGACTTCTAGAGAATACCAGAGCCGGGAGGCCAGAGGCAGGCTATGAAACCACTACTCTGAACATCCTCCATGCCTCAATAGGAATCGCCAGAGGTCATCATGACTTCCAGGCATGGACACACACACATGCGCATGCACACAGAAACACAAATGCAAAACTACCCCCCAAAACCCCCCACCTCCCACTCTTCCCCACTCCCTTCTATGAAACTTTGAAATGTTCACAACATTCCATGCCTCCTGGAGCATACCCAGTCTTCATCTGGCCAGGGTTATTTTATTTTTATTGATTATTATTGATTTACAAAATCATATTTTTCTGCACATCTGGGGAGTCCCTGTGGACATAGAAATCCCTGCAATGTCTGTGGCTGATCTAGTTCGTGTTGCTTTTGTAATGGATGGAATCCACCTCACTTTAGTAAGGTATGTTAGATGCCAGTTGTGCCTTTTTTCACTTCTTCTGGTTTCACCTTTGTCACATCATTATTTGTGTTTGTAACTAAGGCTGCGATCACACGCTCCTTTAGATCTGACATAGGCGCGAATGCCTGACAGATCTAAAGGGAGCAATCAGGCAGCAAGATCTGGGAAGCGTCCTGCAGTCGTCCGCAACCCCTGCTGCCCCGCCATGGAAGCGGAATGAAAAGACACCAGGGAAGGCTGGTCCTAATGCTTGCCGACGGACCACAGACAGACTTTCCCCTGTCACTGCCCCCTATATTGGAAAGCCTGAACACCAGGCTCTGACGTCACCACATGTAGTCATAACATTCCCTGAACTCTGCAGTTGCAAGGTACTTTCACAAGTGTTTAAAATTGCATTTTCTCGTGCACTCAACAAGATATTCTCTTGATTCTTTCACTGCAGTATTCCAGACACTTCACACTAGCTTACATGTTACTGAGTTCAGTTTCCCTTGCGTATTTGAGTGTATGTTTCATATAATTTACAAGCTTATAATATTGGAGAGTGGTGGATGTCTGTTGTATGATGGTATTGTCAATTCTCACTCTATTTCAGGTTTTTTGGGGGTAGATCAGTGGGTTTTGCTTCAGTTTGCCACAACAAATCCAGAAGGGAACTGGGGGTTTCTGCACATCCCCTTCTTCTGCTCAGTATTAAAGCCAGCCTTATAGACTAGAACTTTCAATGGACATTTAAAAGCACACTGCTTTCATCAAAGATGACAGAACAATGAATGTGGTTCATCACACAGCTGTCATCCCCACTTTGCATGTGAGCATAAATTGTCAAATTGTCAAATAATACTAAGAGTTTAATAACTTCTGGTTTTCAGTATTACTTTTTATTTAACATTGACACAGCATGAGATAGTAATATGCACAAACTCATACTTTGGTAAGACGTCTTCACATACAGTAAACTTCAATCATAATCTCCAGTTACCAAAAAAGAACAGCTACACAGGATATTGGTGTACCATCACAAACGTTCAAGGGAACCAACAGTACGACAACAAATTAATCTTCCTATGGAACTTCTTTTGATTTCACAAATTAATTTCACAAATTAATGTGAAAGGCTACCACATCACTTCTGCCCCCCCAAGCCCCAAGAATACAGAGCATCACTTGCCCCAGACTGAGAGTTCCTGTCTATACCTTGTGGCTAAGAGCCACTGGTGGACCTCTGCTCCATATGTTTATCCAATTCCCTCTTATAAGAACATCAGAGAAGCCAGTGCTGGATCAGACCAGTGGCCCATCCAGTCCAACACTCTGTCACACAGTGGCCAAAAATACCAGGTGCCATCAGGAGGTCCAGCAGTGGGGCCA
>NW_015176514.1:108458-111596 GCF_001447785.1 Gekko japonicus | reverse complement strand
TGGGGAGGGGGTGGGGGAATGCATCACACGCGCCCAAGTTTCGCTGTGCGCAAATGCATGGGCACAAGGATTTGCGGTGCAAACGCTCAGGAGCCCCCCAGGCAGAAAAGGGCCACTCCACTTGCGTCTCCTCGGAAGCAAGTTTTTTTGGGGGGGAGAGAAGTTAGACACACGAATGCACGCACCCCCCCCCACACACACATACACACAAATTTAAAAAGGGGGGGGATATTTCTACAGAAGCACCACTTGGCATCAATCTTCCAATGGAACTTCTTTTGAGTAGATTAGAGGAAAATATAGACTCCTTCTCATCCCCATTTCACCAGCAACTGCTTCCCCCCCCGCCCAGCCTCCACCTCCCCAGCGTCTCAATATTGCAAAGATGGGGGAGAAGGTGGGGGGAAGGGAAGCTTCGAGGAATCGACCCACCTCTTTCTTCCATGAAAATAAGTTCAGGAACACAACAGCAAAAAGGCAGTTTTAATCCAGAAATGAAGGACAGAAACTGTTGTTAGCAGAGAATTACAGAGGAAGAGTCAACAGCCAACACTCGTCTCCTCTAACTGAAATCTCTCCCCAGCACTGCACCAACTGAATTCAAACTGCCCGCTTAGCCCCACTAAACCACTAGGGGGACTGTTATGACTACTCTCGTCGCCATTGCGGTGACGTCAGAGCCTGGTGTTCAGGCTTTCCATATACAGGGGGCAGTGCCCCTGTCTGATCGCTCAAGCATGCGCTCATGCTGTCGGGATGGTCTGATCATGCCGTCCCGACTCTGCCGTGTTCCCCCCCCTTTCACATACTCCATGGGGGGCCCTCAATGTGGAGATGCGGTCCCTCGATTGCTTGTTTATGCGCAAAGGAAACAAACAGCAAAGAAAAAAACACAACCCACCCACAGTTGTGTCTGATCACACAGTGATGGGCTGCACCCACAGCTCCAAAGGGCTGGCTGTGTGATCTCACAACTGTGTGTCAAATTCCTCTGGAGGAAATAGCTTCTCTTACCCTGTGCTTCAACTGGCGCGTGTGACCACAGCCTAAGAGTAGCTTAAGAGTAGTTTGGGATGTGGCATATGCAGAAGGTCTGCTACTTAACACTTTCTGGATTAGGACTATGAAGTTAGATTTAATTACGTATCTCGTTAATATTACTTTTCTTTTCTTTTTTTAATTATATGCTGATTTTCTACATAATATAATGACATATATTATTGGTGAGTACATATTAAGCATGTGTCAGAAAGGGCAATCTGTGTTGCAGGAAGCATTCATTGTTGGTATTTGTCGGAAATTCTTTTGGGGAAATTCTATAAATTAGCAATAAACATCCTTCACATTCACAGTAATGACATTGTGGCAATAATGCTTTAAGGTTAACACAAGAAAAGACACATATCTTCACTCTGTAAAACCATCTCATCAGTTAACAATTTTTCTACCCTCCAGCAATTGAGGGCTGGCTTGTTTACAGCAAAAGAGGCCATACAACAAAACTGGACCAGTTGTTCTGTATCAATGCTTAAGCCAGCGTAGTTAAAGCAGAGCTCTTCAGCTGAAAGGAATAGGTTTACATGCAGACAGAAGCATGCATGTGTTTCAAAAAGAATTTTACAGTCAGTCCTATGCAGAGACACTCCAGTCTAAGCCAATTGCAGTCACACTGTATAGGACTCCACTGCTAATTAGCTGAAAATCAGTACAAAGTCACAAACTGTAGAATCATCAGGGGTCTTTTGGGGCCAGAGCGCGGCAGAGCACCGCTCCAGGAGCCAAGGAGCTGGCACAAATGGCGGTGGCAGCAAGCCCCGGCCCCAGCTCTCCGCGCTGCGGTCTGTCGCTGGCCTCCCGGGGCCCACGCCAGAGCACTGTGGCCGCAGGGAGGCCCGAGAAGGCCTGTTGCTACATCCCCGGGGCCCGCGCCGGAGCTCTGTGGCCCCAGGGAGGCCCCAGGAGGCCTGTCGCTGTCTTCCCAGGGCCCACACCAGAGCGCTGCGGCCCTGGGGAGGTCAGAGGAGGTTCATCGCCGCCTTCCCAGGCCAGTGCCGGACTGCTGCGGCTCCAGAGAGTCCCCAGGTGGCACATAGCCGCCTCTCCGGGGCCTGCGCTGGAGCCCTGCAGCCCCAGGGACATCAGAGGAGGCTTTTTGCTGCCTCCCTGGACCAGCGCCGGAGTGCTGCGGCCCAGGGGAGGCCTGAGGAGGCCCGTTGCCGTCTTTCGGGGCCCGTGCCGGAGCGCTGCGGCCTCAGGAGGCCCATCCCCGCCTTTCCGGGGCCCACACTGGAGCGCTGCGTCCCCAGGGAGATCAGAGGAGGTTTTTTGCTGCCTCCCCGGGCCAGCACCAGAGCGCTTCGGCCCAGGGGAGGCCAGAGGGTGCCCGTCGCTGCCACCCCAGGGTCCACGCCAGAGCACTGCGGCCCCAGGAAGGCCCCAGGATGCCCGTCGCCACCTCCCCAGGGCCCGCGCCCGAGCATTGCAGCCCCAGAGAGGTCAGAGGATGCCTGTCGCCACATCCCCGGGGCCCGTACTGGAGTGCTGCGGCCCCAGGAGGCCCATAGCTGCCTCCCCGGGGCCCACGCCGAAGCGCTGCGGCCCGGAGGAGGCCCCAGGAGGCTTGTCGCCACCTCTCCAGGGCCCGCACCAGAGCGCTGCGGCTCCGGGGAGGTCAGAGGAGGCTCATCACTGCCTCCCCAGGCCAGCGTCGGAGTGCTGCGGCCCCAGGGAGGCCCCAGGATGCCCGTCACCGCATCCCCAGGGCCTGCACCTGAGCGCTGCAGCCCCGAGGAGGCCAGAAGATGCCCGTCGCTGCCTCCCTGGGCCAGCGCTGGAGTGCTGCGGCCCAGGGGAGGCCAAAAGAAGCCCCCCACTGCCTCCCTAGGCCAGCGCTGGAGTGCTGCGGCCCAGGGGAGGCCAGAAGAAGCCCCCACTGCCTCCCTAGGCCAGCGCTAGAGTACTGCGGCTCGGGGGAGGCCAGAAGACGCTCCCCGCCGCCTCCCGGGGTAAGTGAGGGATCCGCGGGGGGTGGCAGAGGCTTGATTGGGGGAGTGGGGGGTGGGAGAGCCTCCCCCCATCTCTTTGCCCTCTTTCTTTCCCTCCTTTCCTTTCCCTTTCCCTCTTTTTCTTTCTCTCTTT
>NW_015176514.1:84932-108362 GCF_001447785.1 Gekko japonicus | reverse complement strand
CCTTCCTTCGTTCCTTCTCTCTACTCTCTCTCTCTTTCCTTCCTTCTGTGGCCCAACTCTAGTGAGAAGGGGTTTAAACTTTAAACCCCTTCTCTCTTCACTTCTGGGGCTGGGAAAGGGGAGGGCCCCCCTTCTGACATCACTTCCGGTAATGTCGGGGCGTTTCATATGCTAATGAGCTATTATGCTAATAGTCTAGTAGCTCATTAGCATACCGTATGTTAATGACCTCCTGCAGCTCTTTTTCTACGAGAAAACCCCTGAGAATCATCAAAAGAATACCAGAAACCTTCATAGCTAATTGCTGTGTATTTAATAGCTGCATTTCACATATGTTTATTGTAGTGTGGTTAAAATATCTAGACATTACCATTTGCTCTTCAGTAGTCCAGCAGAAATCCATGCTGGTTGCTTAAATGGCATTTGGCCACAACTTCATTTTGTTGTAACCTGGAATCTGACATGTGCTTTGAAAATGAGCTCTTTCACACCTAGTTTGTAGCAACTAGGATTAAAGTGCTGGTTAGAAAGTCATTCCAGAAGCCTCACAATCTGCTCAAGTGCTCTTGACATCATTAAGTGATTCTGATTTAAACTAATCTGCTGACTGGCTAGAGACGAAGAAACCTATGTGTATGGAAACAGGTATTAAAGATGCAACAGCGTGAATGGCTTCTAATGTCCTGGCCCCACTGGTGGACCTCCTGATGGCACTGGTATTTCTGGCCACTGTGTGATACAGAGTGTTGGACTGGATGGACCTTTGGCCTGATCTAACATTGGCATCTCTTATGTTCTTATGTTATGTTCTTATGTTCTTAAGTGCTCTCAGCTATCCCTGCCAGAGAAATTGCTGGTATAACACTTTGCTGTATAATCTGGGGTTGTATCTAAGGATGATTACTGTTCCTTAATTCCAGGAATTGGGAATCTTCAACTATGGTCCACTGCTGTGAAATCTGTTTGTAGGGAATTCGGATGTCCAAATTCTGTGTCATCTTATGCTGTACTAGAGATAAGGGCAACAGGAAAATTACTTTCAAATTTAGTACTTTTTGCAGCTAGTATCCTAGTGACTGGAGGAATAAGGCCACACACAAATATAAAATAAGTACTTATAGGTTTCTTAAGATGTACTATTCTCCATCTGCTTTGAATTACAAATTGGTGTTTCCTGAACTTATTTAGTTTCTGTTAATTTTTAGTATGGCTTTTTTTACTCATTAAGTGTTGGAACCAACCACACTTTAATGATCTTTAACAATATTCCACTTACCTTTTATCTAAAACAATGTGAGGCTTAATTACATATATTTTTGCATGCATTAATAATTCCTTGATCCAGATGGGCCAGAAGGCAGAGATCTTCGACATTACCCATGCATTTTATGTTTACCAATTGTATTTACATTTACAGGTGACTGAGCTGGAGTGTGTTAGTAGTCAAGCAAATGCAGTTCACACTCATAAAACAGAACTAAATCAGACAATACAAGAATTAGAAGCAACGTTGAAGAAAAAGGAGGAGGTAATTGCTTGCATCTATTTGTTAATAAAGTAGCTGTAGATATAGTTCTTTATACCATTCATAACCGAACATCTTAAAATGGATGTGGAATTTGGCATGAGTTCTTCTGTAATGAAGAGGAATCACAGTGCCATCCTAAACAGTTATTCTGTGTTTAGGATTGCACTGTCAGTGTTTCAGCCCAGGATTGACAATAATGGAAAATGTGGTGTGTGTATCATTCTCTCTTTCTCTCTGTCTCTCTCGCTCCCTCTCCCTCTCTCTCGCACATGCACTTCATTTACTTCATTTGTACCCTATACACACATACAAAGTATAGGTTACAAAATGAAATATATGTATGTTTTTCTAGATATTTGATCAGTTAACTAAGTTGTTTATTGAAATGCATGATCATAGTATGTTAATTAGGAACAGGAGAGCTCTTTCTAAGCCAGTGTCCTTAGGTCTATGTAACTTTTGAACCATGACTTAAAAACCTAGACAACTATTCATGCCATTTAAATAAATAAAATGGAAGCCTATAATAGCAGTGCTGATTAAATTGATTTTATCAGGAGATGGGAAATTATAAGAGAAAATGTTTATTGAAATAATGCATAAAGTAAACATCTCTCTATAAAAGTGTGTTTTGGAGGGAAGGGAGGAGAAAGAAGACATTTGACCACATTGAGTGGAATTAGTCTTTTGTGTTGATCCCCACTTTACAAAAGGTTTAATGTAGTCCAATTCTAGTGCAAAATATTTAATTCACATAAAGGCACAAGACACAGATATCCATTTTCTCCCAGTGTGTGGGGGGCAGATTCCAGCTTACCCAGTCTCTGGTCTCTTACGTTCAGTCATCACAGGAAATTGGAGTTTGTTTGCATGCTTTGCACAAGAAGGTGGAGACAGCAGAAAGGAAGGGAATGCACAGACCAAACTTTGAAGCTGTGTTCATGCCTGTCATGGCAAATCAGAGTTTAATTGTGGCTTAGCATGATGTTTGCATATTCAAGAGTGGCACAGAACTTTCTGTACTGGTCCCAGATTTACTACATATTATTTGCCCCATTCCAGTTGTTTGTTTCATGTTTAAAGGCTTGCAAGTGAAACAGGGAGCTGTTCAGAACTGTAAGGCAGGGAGATTACTTTCAGGGGCAAAGTTACTGAAATGCTGTGAGAATTGTCAAGTCTGATAGCCTGTCCAAGGAGATGGGCTATAAAGGAGTCACAGAATAGAGACTACACCGCACAGTGACATAATAACTGATTTTTTTTATAGTAGGCCTTGTATCCTTGTCATTGCTGGTGTAGCAGTGGGAGGTCCTGACCCTGGTTAGGGCCATTCTTTCGTGGCAGTACTTGTGGAAGGGAAGCCCCATTGTGCCTCGAGAGTACTACGTGTTCCAACATTGGCTTCTACCTAGGGTCACTGTGTTTTTATGGTCCAGGATGTTATCATGGGGATCTTGTAGTGTAGGGTAGAACCAGGCCTGGGGCACTAGATGTGTATCTGGGTTCAAGAGTAGGCTGTCCTCTCGGGAAGGGTCATCCTCCTCGTCGTAGGTCCCACCTGATTCAGGAGCTGGCAGGACAAGATATCAGGACAAAATACCAGAAGAATCTTCACATCTTACAATTGGATGATAATCCGAAATTGTAGGGAGTTTAGAAATAGTTATCTGTCTTTTGACTGTGGCTATGTTATGGTTCAGATTTGGAAAATGTACTGACTCCATCATTAATTCTGTGAAATACTGATCACATAAAGTATGGCACTATTTCAATGGTCAGATTTGTTGGCAGAGTTTAAACATTCAGAAGAACAGAGCATCAACTGTTTAAAGAAAATCTCAGTTTATTAAAGAAAAAATAAACACTGATAGAACAGAGGAGAGGGAGAGAGGCTTAACTAACTGACTAACTGCTGTGAGAGACAGGAACAAAGGGAGGAGGGCTCAGTAGGAGCAGGAAGTCTCCAAAGAGCCAATCCGGAGACAGGAAGGACATAATTTGAAATTGTGGAAAGTCCCTAATCTAGCTATGCTAACTAGCAATCCTTCAGCTAGGCTGTTGTTCTGATCTTCTTCAAGAAGGTGCAGTATAGACCTTGTATATTCCAACAAGATGAACCCGCATGTGGGAAGGGCGGGATACAAATGCGATTAGATAAATAAATAAATAAATAAATAAATAAATAAGTTTGACCTGTTTCATAGTGTTGTATGAGGAAGTGCACATGAAAAACAGGTTGCTTACCTGTAACTGGTGATCTTCGAGTGGTCATCTGTGCATTCACACCCATGGGATACAGTGCGCCTGCGCTGGATCAATCGGAATTGTAGCAAGCTCTTAATGGATTTTCGCGCCCAAACCTCAGGCATGCGCAGGAACCCCACCACGCATGCCCAGAGTGATGGGCGCAGACATCCCGCCAGTTCCTTCAAACCGCCGTGAATCAACCCCTATGAAAAATGTAGAAGCTGACAGCAGCGGGGAAGGAGGGCGGGTGGTGTGAATACACAGATGACCACTCGAAGATCACCAGTTACAGGTAAGCAACCTGTTTATCTTTGACGTGGTCTCTGTGCTTCACACCCATGGGAGATTAGCGAGCAGTGGCCTACCTGGAGGAGGGTGCTGGTAGGTCATTACTGCGAAGCCAAGGATAAAATGTGACGTCCCATGTTGGTACGAGAGTTCTTTCGGACATCTAGGGCGTAGTGCCTTATGAACGTGTTAGGCGTAGCCCACGTAGCGGCTCTGCAAATGTCCATTAAGGGAACTCCCTGAAGGAAGGCAGTTGAGGCTGCAACAGCTCGGGTTGAACGAGCCCTGATAGGGCCAGGCAATGGCTGCTTAGCAATAAGGTAGCAGAGGCGGATGAGACTTACAATCCACCTTGACAAACGCTGAGCCATGATGTGAGTTCCCAGCCTTGCTGGGGCATACGAAACGAACAGTTGACAGTCACGTCTCATTGGACGGGTTCTGTTTAGGTAGAACAGAAGCACACACTTTGTATCCAAGGTGTGTAACAGCCTCTCCTCTGGGGATGTCGGAGCAGGGAAGAAATCCGGGGGGGGGGGGGAAACCTCTGGGGAGTGCGGAGGAGGGAAGAAATCCGGGGGGGGGGGGAAACCTCTGCCTATAGGTGAAATTCTGACACTACCTTTGGCAGGAACAAGATATCAGGTACAAGGCGGATGCTGTCTGGCAAAAATGACAAGTAAGGAGTGTCATGTCTGAAAACCAGTATTTCTCCAACTCGCCTTGCTGAAGTGACAGCCACCAGAAAGGCTGTTTTCCAGGACAGGAATTTCATGTCGCAAGTTGCAAGCAGCTCAAAGGGTTTCCTGGTGAGTTGACGAAGGACCAGGGGAAGGTCCCAGGGGACGACAGGACTTTTGATGGGAGGGTAAAAGTGTAACAGTCCCTCCAAAAAACATTTAGAAAGGGGATACGAGACCAGTGTGCATCCTTCAACTTGAGCATGGTATGCCAAAAGTGCGGCCAAATAAACCTTTAATGAGGAATGTGACAGTCCCGAGTCAGCGAGAGACAGGAGGAATTCGAAAACCTTCTTGAGACCTGCGGAGGTGGCTTGAGGGGCATCTTTACCCAAGGAGGAACAAAACCTTAGCCACTTGTAATGATAAGATTTTCGTGTAGTGGACTTTCTGGAGTTCAGCAAGACATTTGCTATGCGGGAGGAAAAGCTGTTGAGGCCACTCTCCAGGCTGTCAACTTCATTCGTGGCATGTCGTGGTATAGGAGAGGGGACTCGGTTAGGAACAGAAGGTCTTGCACCGGAGGAAATTGGTGGTAGACCCCCGCTGACAGATCGAGGATGGTTGAGAACCATGGTTGCCTCGGCCACCACGGGGTTATGAGGATGCAGTCCGCTCTGTCGCTGATGATTTTGTGGACCACTCTCAGAAGCAGAGGTAGTGGAGGGAAGAGGAAAAGAAATTCTCTGGACCACGGGTACAGGAGATTGTCCCCTAAAGACTGTGGGTCCCTGCCCCCTCGGTTGCAGAACACTTTTTGTTCGCCCTAGTGGCGAAAACATCTATCTGGGGGAACCCCCACTTGCGGAAGAATGGAAGAAGGTAAGTTGGATTCATTTCCCACTCATGCAGACTGAGTCCTGCCCGACTCAGGTGGTCCGCCTGCACATCCATGTGCCCCGGGATGTGCGTGGCGACTATGAAGACGTTGTGGGCAATGCAGAAGTCCCATAACTGAAGGGCGAGGTTGCAGAGGCGTTGGGAGACAGTGCCCCCTTGCTTGTTTATGTAGCTGAGGGCAGTAGTATTGTCCATAAGGACCATGACACACTTCCCCCTGATCAGGAGCAGGAAACTGGCGACAGCGAACTGTATCGCAAGCAGTTCCAGAAAATTAATATGCCGGTTCAGTTTTTGTGTGTCCCGTCTGCCTCCGACTTCTGGACCAGCTGAAGTTGAGACTTCTCCAGATTTACTTGCAGACCCAAGTTTCCAAGGAGGGCTAGCATCTCATTGATGTTTGAGACGAGGGCGTCCCTGGAAGTCGCAACCAAGAGCCAATCGTAGATGTATGGGTAGATGGAGATACCCTTGAGTCGAAGGAAGGCCGCGACCACCACCATCATCTTTGTGAAGACTCTTGGTACACTTGAAAGGCCAAATGGCAGAGCTGTATATTGGTAGTGATGTTGACCAATTGCGAAGCATAGGTATTGGCGGTGGGACGAGTGGATGGTGAGGTGGAAGTACACATCTTGGAGGTCGAGGGTGGCCATCCAGACGTTCTTCTGGAGAAGTGGCAGAATCTGCTGCAAGGACACTATGCGGAAGTGGTGGTAGCTCATAAAGCAGTTTAGCGCCCGTAGATCTAGGACTGGTCGAACGTCTCCATCCCGCTTTGGAACGGTGAAATAGTGGGAATAGAATTCCCTGCCCTGTAGATGCAGTGGCACCAGCTCGATGGCTCCCTTGTGCATAAGGATGGACACTTCTTCCAGAAGGGCTGGAGAAGGGGGTGTGGAGACGACAGGAGTAATGGGGTTCTGAATAAATTCTATGCGGTAACCCTGGGTCAAGATGGAAAGAACCCATTCTTCTGTGGTGATGAGGCGCCAAGTTTGGAGGAAGGAGGTTAGACGGGTTGAATGTGACTGGAAGACATGGAAGTAAAAAACCCTGCTTGGCGGACTTTACCTGCTTACTGCGGAAGGATTGTTGTCCCAATCCAAATCTAGGTTTCTGAAATGTGGGCTTCTGGCCTCCAGAGGATGTACATGACCTCCATTGCTGGTCAGGAGACTGGATGATGTCGGACGAGGACTTCGATACCGGAGCCGTCGATGGCCTTACCGGTACTTCTGGATCCATGACGGAAGTGGGATTTAGCGCCGATTCCAGTAACACCACCCGGAGATGCGCCTCTCGGTTTTTCCTGGTTTGATTTGAAAACTTGGCACAGTGTCGACTGGACTCTGGTCAGTGTGTCTCGCCAAGACAAAAAAAGCAAAGGGTGTGGCCATCAGGTGGAGCGAGCTTACTGCCGCACCCCTTACAATGTTTGAAAAAGCCCCACTTCTTCTCCATAAAATAAACGAGATGGAGAAGAAAGAGGGGGGGCAATGGCCCAACTGAGGTAAAACGAAAAACTTCCCCCTCAAACTAAACAAAGTCTTTTTTTAAAAGAACAAATAAACAAAGGTAAAAGTGGAAATAAGAGAAAAACTGAAGAGAAATCGGGAAAAGTAAAGAAAACTGAAGAGAAATCCAAAGAGCCTCTGAGGAAAAATAGCTACCAATCAGACCGGCAAAAGGAAGGTGCTTCCAGCGTGGCGGAAAGAAAGGAACTGGCGGGATGTCTGCGCCCACCCCTCTGGGCATGCATGGTGGGGTTCCTGCACATGCCTGAGGTTTGGGTGCGAAAATCCGTTAAGAGCTTGCTACAATACCGATCGACCCAGCGCAGGCGCACTGTATCCCATGGATGTGAAGCACAGAGACCACGTAGTAGATTAGTACATTTCTTGATAAACAGGCTTTAAAATGGTTTCAGGATTACAAAGAGCATGATAATCTGCAACACTATTTATTTATTTATTTATTGTTTCAATTTATATGCTGCCCTTCCCGCGAATAGGCTCAGGGCAGCTTACAGCAATAAATATAATACAATTTTATAATAATGCAATCAAATAATACAATAAAACTAATTAAAAAAACATTTAAAGTGGGCAGTGCAATACATTCAATTCCGGTTCCTACAGCTGGGAAATAAATAAATGGGCCGACACTGAGCCATAATGATCACATGCAGCAGCAATAGGGACGCCAGCTGGGGAGATGCCTGCTGCCTCAACCAAAGGCCTGGCGGAACAGCTCCGTTTTACAGGCCCCATGAAACTGTAACAGGTCTTGCAGGGCCCTGATCTCAATTGGGAGCATGCTCCACCAGGCTGGGGCCAGGACCAAAAAAACCCCTGGCCCTGGCTGAGGCTAGACGCCTCCCCTATAGGCTGTATTTCCATTGTTGCAATCCTGTGATATTTGCTGTTTGTTCATGGAAAACATAAACTAAAAATAAAATTAGTAAGGGGTTCTGATGCACAACAGAAACCCCCAGTTTCTTCTCAGAACTGTGATAACTTGGCTGGCAAGTAGACGGAGCATAACCAGTTTCTTAGAGACTGCTTTTATATACAGGTTTTGTGTGCCTGAAGAGCCTGATGTAATAGAATGAAAGACACTCTGTGTAGTGATTATGGCCAGCATAACTTCCCCGACAGTATGGGGGCCAGGCATGGGGGGGGGGTGCTTAAAAGTATCTTTGCTGTTCCAGGTGAAACACACTCATCTCTCAAAAGAGTGAATAATAGGTAGGGACTACCTTTTTATATTACATCTCTAGTCCTGGAAGCACATTATTCTTTCTCTAGCAGTAATTGGCACCAGATGTTTCACTGGAAAGTTCAAGATGCCTCGCTGTAGTTCTGAAATAATGTGCCCTCAGGGAAGTTTGCTCCTAGTCGCCTAATTGGTAGACTTTTATTCCAGTAAGATTAGAATGTTGGCTGCTTCCATGGAGGTCTGCCTTACGTTTTGTAATCTCTACAATTATAACTCCCAAGCTTCTTGTTGCTGGTCTAACACTGCTATCAGCTGGTAGTGATTTATAAATGATTATGTACTTTTTGTCATTCTTTTTTGAACTCTGTGACCCAGTGATAACATATAGAAAGGAATTCCGTAAGCCCTCTAAGGCATTGTATAAAACCAGATATTATCAGTATGGTCTGAATGTTTCAGAATTGCTTTAGAGCTTACTCTCTCTTGTCATTCATAATTCTGTAGTGTTTTTATTATATGTCACACTATAAAATAGTCCCTTGTTCTCAGTCTCTGGTAATCTGGATTCGCATCTGTATATCCTCCGCAGCTATTCTTCTCAGCAGTCTTTGTTACTTGCAACGGACACCGGAAATCTGGCTTTCTGACAACTCATTCTTAACAATCCAGTTCTACTACTACTGAATGATCAATAGCAGCATCTTGTCCTTGTCACAGTGGGGCAGAACTACACTCCCTACTGGGAACAGCATGGGTTTTTTATTAATACTATGATTAAGTCAGTGGTATAGGTTTGGCTAAACAACTCTTAAAACGATGCATTAAGGCAGCCTAGTTCTCAGCCTGTTCGCATCTGCGCCGCTTGTGCGCCTGTTAGAGGAAGAAACATCGGCTGCAACATCGGCCACCTTAATCCAGGTCATGCATCCATTGGTGCAGGCTCGTGGTCTTGTACATGATGTATAAAGGATATTTCTTAAAGCTCATGATTAAATCTGACAGGCTAGATAATAACTGAACAAAAGCCACAGTGATATTCGTTTCCTACACTTACTGTGATGTAACCTCCTTACGCAACTTGAATTGGTCAGTATGTATGTATTATTCTTATTATTGTTATTATTTCTTAAATTTATGAATCACCCCGTCCTTGCTTTTGTAGGGATCTGGGCGATGTACATAGTATTAAAACAATAACCAGATAAAACAATAGAACATATCAAATTACATTAAAGACAGATGGCGGATAGTAATCCTTATAAGTAGCCATTCCCATATTACAGACTGCCAGCCGTTTCACGGGCAGGGGGGAAGAGGTTGAAACGAGCATGGAAAACCGAGGAGGGTGCCAGCCAAGGTAAAAACCGTCACTGTTCTCATCCAAAAGCCTGGCAGAACATCTCTGCCTTGCAGGCCCTGCAGAATTGCATGAAGTCCCGCAGGGCCCTGACGGTATTTGGCAGAGAGTTCCCCCAGGTTGGGGCCAGGACCGAAAAGGCTCTGGCCCTGGTTAAGGACAGTTGGATATCCTTAGGGCCAGGGATCACCAGCAAGTTGTTATCCAAGGAGCACAATGCCCTTCTGGGGGCATAACAGAGGAGATGGTCCCATAGATACATTGGTCCCTGACCACTCAAGGCCTTATAGGTCAAAACCAAAACCTTGAATTTGACTCGGTATTCCACTGGGAGCCAGTGTAGCTGGCACAGCACTGGATATATAGGTGCCTTCTGTGACATTCCAGTCAGGACTCACGCCACCGCTTTCTGGATCAGTTGGAGCTTTCGGGCCAATCTCAAGGGCAAGCCAGCATAAAGCAAATTATAATAGTCTTGCCTGGAGGTGACTGTTGCATGGATTACCGTGGCTAGATCAGGGTGCAACAGGAAGGGGGCCAGTTGCCAAACCTGGTGTGGATGAAAAAATGCCAGTTTGGCAGTCTGCATGACCTAGGCCTCCATATTCAAGGAGGCATCCAAGATCATTCCCAAACCCTTGACAGATTGTGCTGGTGTTAGTGGTGCACCGTCAAGGGCGGGTAATCTGTACCCCGGCCCTGAAGTCCCCTTCCGCAGCCACAGAACCTCTGTCTTAATTGGATTCAGTTTCAACCTGCTCTGTTTCAGCCACCCAACCACAGACTCCAAGCCTGTGGCAAGGTTATGTGAGGTAGAATCCGGGTGGCCGTCTAATAACAGATATAGCTTGCTGAATACAGATATAGCTGAAACAGATATATCAAGCCCAAAACTCCACATCAGTTGGGTGAGAAGGCGCATATAGATGTTGAAAAACACTGGGGAGAGAAGTGCCCCCTGAGGGACCCCACATGTTAACCCTCTGTCCTTGACCATGGAGAAAAGAGGTAAGCCATTGAAGAGCTAGCCCCTGAACTCCTACGTCAGTGAGGCGGTGGATCGGGAGCTCATAATCAACTATGTTGAATACTGCCGTAAGATCTAATAACAATAGCAGTGCCGATCCGCCTCGATACAGCTGTCTGCAGAGATCATCTGTCAAGGAGACCAATACCGTCCCTGTCCCATGGCCGGGGTGGAAGCCAGATTGGAATGGATCTATTGCTGATGAACTGCTCATTGGTGGCAGATGAAGACCCTGCAGAAGTTGCTGACTTCAGGGACTCTGTGTATTTTATGTTCCCTGTTTCAAAGTGTCATTATGAGCAGCCATTCTGTGCCAGTTCACAAATAACAGTTTTTCCAAGGTGAACATTAGCATAGGCACTGAGGTCAGTTTGGGTAACACGGTGTTTTTTCCCCTTAGGAAATAGAAAAATTGAGACAAGAAATTGATAATGCCCGAGAGCTTCAGGCACAGAGAGACTCTTTAACTCAGAAGTTACAAGTAAGTAAATGAGGGAGGTGGAGGGTTGGGGGATTGCATGTTTAGACCATGAGTACAGCAAATAATACCCCATCGTAACGGGAAACAAGGAGTGGATGCCCCTCAAAGAAGGCAAAATAAAGCAGATTTTAAAAGGTTCTTGAAGTAATGAGATAGCCTTGCACTCTTTTCTTGTTAAAAGGTTATGTTTATGTTCCGAATGCTTTTCCTCTACCAAATGGGTAATTCTTTTTAAGAAATCGAACCTTGAAACAGTTCCATAGTGGCACAGGAAAAGGAGTGTGGGGGAGAGAGAAAGGATATCTGTGATGTCGTGGGTATTATTTAGTAGCTCATCCCTCATAGAAGATCTGGAGGAACCAGTGTAATGTAATGGGTAGAGTGTTGGACTAGGGTGGATGAGACCCAGGTTCAAATCTCCACCGGTTTATGAAGCTTGTTGAGTGACCTTGAGGCAGTCACAGTCTCTCTCAGCCCAGCCTACCTCACAGATTCTTTGTGAGGATAAATTCGAGGAGGAAGCTATGAGCTCTCTGGAGTAAGGGTAGAATAAGAATGTACCAGATGGATAGCAGGTTTTTGACAAAAAGTTGTTTTCAGTTTTACCAAATACCACTGCAAGCACTATGAAAACCTTGAAGAAATGGTTTGCCAGTGACAGAGGCGTAACAGAAAAAAATAAACCTGTGCGTCACATGCAAGGCTATTGTCATGTGCATGTTCTATGCAAGCACTTAAGGCTGGACATTCCAGGTCCTCCAAGACTGGCAGAGAATTACAGGCCTTGGGGCACAAAGATCAGCACAAGGCTCAGTTGCACCTTCTCCCCTTTGCTTGACTCAGAACAGAAGGCGCTGGGTGCAGCTCCAACACCCCTGCCCACCATTTCTTCTCATTCAGGTGCAAGCTGCTGGCAGCTTCGGTAACTTGTGCTTCAGAGGAGAGGATGGGAATATATGAGATGTGCGTGGACCTTCCATTCCAAGTCATGGCTGCAATGAGCATATGTGGCGAGGCAGAAGTGAGCAGGTGGTTGTGCCTGCTCAGGGGGGATTTGATTACAGCAATAAAATCAAAATAGTAGTGTTTAAAAAGGACATTTAAAATCAAATTGTTACTTAAATCCCATTAGTGCCCTGACCGGGATAGCCCAGGCAAGCCCGATCTCGTCAGATCTCAGAAGCTAAGGAGGGCCAACCCTGGCAAGTGCTTGGAAGGGAGACCTCCAAGGAAGGAATACCAGGGCTGGGGACACAGGGACAGGCAATAGCAAGCCACCCCTCTGGAATGTCCAAGCCCCACTAGGGGTTGCCAGAAGTCAACCATGATTTCCAGGTGCACGCACACACACACACACACACAAAACTTTTAAAAATCCCATTAGTGTTCCGTATGGCCTAGGTACTGCCTGGAGGAAACCTGATGAAAGCATCTAGCTCTGTTCTTGGCGGAAAGGACGCAGACACACAGACAGACTGACTGACATGTGGAAATACTTTTTCTGCCAGAAATATACTCAGGTTGTTTTTGTAAGAATACTTTTCTAAAATGCTGAAATTTTCACCCCAGAGCTCAAGTTGTACTTTATATTTATTCTTCCTTGGCAGACAACCGAGTTTGGACAGGCAGCTAAGATCAATTCCTGATGGAGTACAGTACAGTTACCATGTTATATATTGTTTGAAATGTATGTAAAGAGTTTTGGCATTTGTAATTATGAGGATAAATACTTTAGCTTATTTGTTGCCTTTAGATTTTTGCAGAGAATCTTAATGTTCATTTAGTGGGATATAATTTCCTGGGGAAAGTTGGTAGATAAATATACCAAATGAATCCTATGTAAATCTGGTTTTTCCCCCTGTCTGAAACAATAATGGTCTTAAGTGAAGTGGCCTTCAAGATATTGAAATTTAACCTTTCTGTTAAGAATTGCCCGACTCCTGGACTGTGCCAAAACCAGTATTTTAAAGCCATTTATTTATTTATATCTTAATGTGTAAAATAATTAAAATATTTGCTCATGCAGCACTTGGCTGAATCTGACTGAACCAGGCCCACAGACCTCTATGGCCTATATCGTAAGTGGGGGCCTCGTCTTCCAGGAGCAATATTTGGGGGGCATTTTGGGGTGCTTCTGGAGGGAGGAGCTGTAAAAGTCACGCACCATGGGCAGAAGTCCTTGCATCCATGGAAATATGGTGTTGTGTCCATCCCACTGTCAGAAGCAATGATAAAGGTACCCTCTGCTTTTGATCAGGCATGATCATTTGGTTCCTCTTGCTGTGCAGCTGCCTGAATTGAACTTCCACTGGAACAGTGAGCCTTGTGTGAGAGATGGACCACACTTAGGAAGGGTCCAGTCTGGACCTCCTCTGGAATGTCTTGTACATAATTATTGCTGCAGCCCCATGTTAATGTTTTTAGACGAGTGCAGTGGGTAGCATAGTGTCGAATTTACAAATTACTCATAACTCTTATGGCATATTTTTTCTTAAAGGAAGTGGAAATTCGAAACAAAGACCTAGAAGGACAGCTCTCTGATCTCGAACAACGTCTGGAGAAAAGTCAGAATGAACAAGAAGCTTTTCGCAATAACTTGAAAACACTTTTAGAAATTCTCGATGGCAAAATCTTTGAACTAACAGAACTGCGAGATAACCTGGCCAAGCTAATAGAATGCAGCTAAAGCAAATGGAATCTCAGTGCCAAACATCTTAAAGATGCACTGTCTCTCTTCATAGGACTTTGTTGGGCTCTGCATCAAAGTTGCACAAAATTAGGGAAAAAAATGCTCCCCCAGGAGGGCCTATTTTAAATTTTCAGCAGCATATTTCAGTGTAAAATTTTAGAATTCAGCTTGTAGCTAGTTGAAAAAAATAAAAGAACTTGAATTACAAATTACCTCCTTGTATATAATTGGCCATAGATAACTCGAAAGATATTAACAGTAATTGAATGCAATCCTTTTCTAATTATTAGCCAGTGAAAGAATGAGAAGTGCCCCAGATGACATCCCTTTTAATGTTAGATACAATGTAGAAGATCTGCTTTTTTTCTCCTTTCCTTTTCCTTTTTGTTACGGTACCTAATTGCTGTGTTTTGTGCAAGAACTTTGTGATGACAGCCCTTGTCTTTTGTTGTAATCTTAATAATTTCTCAGGATATTTTGCACTGTTGAGAAACAGTGCATTACCAATTAATTCTTGCCAGGAGTGAGAGAGAGTTGCATCTTTAATTCAAACCTAATGAATAACTGCTTGTATAGAGTTCTTCCCTTTTTTATACTGGAAGATACTGTATTTATTTACAATGTTCACTCTGGTGTTCTATAATATTGTCCAGTGTATGGTTTACTTTTCCCTATTTTAAGTCCATGTACGTAGAGGTTCTGTATCCCATTTTGTCATACATTTTGAAGCCAATCAATGAAGACAGGTGAGTCCCTCCATGTATTTTAAAATTTGATATATACAGATAAGGAACAAACTAGTCTTATTAAATATCACACAGGTTTCATGTTTATTGTTACTTAAAATATTTTACTATTTTTAGCAGGAAATCTCATTGATAATTATCAGTGCAGCTTATTATAGTGGCTATATAGCTATTGCCAGGGCATTCCCTTTAGGTTGACCTTGCTCAACCAAGAGAATTTTTTTAAAGAAACTATATAATCATAGGACATTGAAATAGAGATTTTGTTTTCTCTGTTGGATCTTCACATCTCATCTTTATCAAAAACCACACCAGGCAATATTCTGAACTTCAAAACAGGAATTGAATTCAGTTATCCTCAGTGAACAGGTTTTTAAGTTGTTTTGATGTAATTTACAAAGACTTTTGCCAAACATATATTTCTTTATATACTATTTTTATTTTAAGGTAAAAAAAATGAAAGGTAAGCCAAGTGTCACATGTCTGCTAATTGAAAGGGAACTGCATTACGGGACAGTCTTGCTGAAAATTGTCTAATATGGGAGAGGGTTTTTTTTAAAAAAAAAAAGAATGAAAAAGAATCAGCCACAATGATGCACTGACCTTTTCTTTATATCCAAATTGAGTGTCAAATACAAAACCCAGTTTAAATATTAAATCTGTATAATAGACAATTTTTTCCATTTAAGGACTGCTGTTCAAAACTAGATAATATAAATCGGTTTTATGTGTGTACTGTATGTATATACTGTATAATACATGCATTCTGATTTGTATTTGAAAGGGGGGAAAGACATAATTTAATTTCCAAAATGCCCTGGTTTTTATCCATAATTTATCATGGGTTTTTTTTCCTGACATGTCAGGATTTCTGTTTAGCTAAACATTAAATTGCCATGTATTATATGGTACATACTGTACACACTATTTAAGTTTCATCCATACTTTAGGGTATTTTATTACTTATTTTATTTATTGTTGGGGGGAAATATTTGTTCATTGCATTCATAGTTAAAAGCTTTCTATGGTGATTTTTTTAAATTAATAGCTAGGTGTTGATGATGTGTAACTTTATCAGGTCCAGGACAGTAGTGATTACCTGATTTTAATTTACCTGGAGAAGTTTGTACCTGATTCTCTTGCTATATGAGTGTCAATTGGGAACATCTTCAGCAAAGTATAAAATTGGTGTAATTGTAGGAGGAATCAAGTGTGTTCATGAGGGGTGTTCTTAATTATAACAAGTTGGAACAGAAATTTGATGGCAAAAAAATGTAACATTATTTTTAATGAGATTGAAATTTTTAATACAGTGACATTTACATGTGGGAAAATAGTTTACAAAATATTTCCACTTAAATGCTGTGTATATGTGTGGTACAAGAATATTTCTTTGTATGCGTACACACACATATGTATATACAGTACATGGAAAAATTTAAATGTGCACATTTTTAATATTTTCCTATTGAAATTAAATTTAAAAATTGGAAATCAATATTTGAGAATTTCTTTTCTCATGTATATTAAGATGCTTGACTTTGGGTTCTTTTGTCTGTAAAAATAAAACCTATGAGGGCTGCACCATTCAATTCCCAAAAAGTCATCTAATATGTATATGGGAGAAGGTGGATTTAAGTGCACATATAAATAAAATCCTATTGTTAAGAATATTTTAACATTAATTTACAGTAGGTGAGTGTTTAGAAATTGTACTATAGAAATTATACTCTAAAGTTCCTAATTAGGTGATCATGCCTACTTTAGCCTCTGCCCTTCTGTACTAGTATTAAGAGAGCAGTTGGCTTATTGGAAAAAGTCATTTTCCCAAGGAGAGGTATTACATATTGTATCTATCTTAAGAGAAACTGTGGGGAATATATATGCCAGAGAACATTGTTGGGTACTGTAGACTACAAAAAAAAAATCAAACAAGAACTTACATACGAGAACAATCACGTTGTGTATAACTTGTTATATGACAGCTATGAAGTCTTGTTAAAAAATTCTTTTAAAACCCAACAAAAATACAGTTTTTATTTTGAAATACAATTGCTGTTCTGGAGAATGTACTTTATTCAAAAAAATTCTTCTTTAACTCTTTTTAATATTACAAACTGTTCAATGGATGGCAGCGTTTACCTTAATCCTTCAGGTGCTACTGGATTTTGAATCAGAGTGTCATGTTGTGAATTCTGACTTTGACATAAAAAAGGTTTTATAAGTATATCCCCGTCTGGAAGTTGGTTTTTGGGCCCTTTTTCTCACACTTTTACTTCAGAGTGTCCCAACCACTTCACTCAAAAAACTTCACAATAGTTTAGGATCACCAACTCTCAGAAAACCCAATTCAGCAAGTGCTAATAAGGACAGGATATAATTCCTCCATTTCCAGTGCTATTCTAAGCAGTGTTAGGGCTGTCTAAGTCCATTGAAAGCAGTGTAACTCTGCTTAGGGAAGCACTGTTAGTGAGCAAGGTAGAGCAGGACAGAGTATCAAATTGGTTGATAAGGTTTCCGGGATATCAATGTTACAGGTAAGGGTAAAGTTTTCAACTGTCAGTTTTCAGCCTTCATCTTTTGTGATCAAAAGTAGAGAGAGAAAATTGTCTTTGTAATGTAACACATAGAAAATTATGTACGACTTTAAGAATTATTGAGGCTGTTGTTCTATTCAGACTAACTTGGACGTAGCCCCAGTGAACTGTGGCTTGCTTCAAAGTAAACATGCACAGGAGTGAACTATAGGTTCATTTTCCCCCCTCGCTTGTTTGGTAGCCCGCTGCCCACAAAAAAAATCAAGATTTCTCTTTCCATAACAGTACCTAGATTTTAATACCAAAATAATGGTATTATAGGGGAATGTCCTAAAGATTTCTTGGTCTTAGATGGATGGGTGTGATAATCAGGGAGCCCTGGGGCAAAACCTTGCATGAGGATCCTGCTGCCGTTTAAGCAGCTCTAGCCAGGATCCCCAGGCCAGCTAGTGATGCAGGACAGGCACTTAGCAAAATTGTATGGCTGCCTGGTTCTTTCTTTGGTATCACAAGAACACGTGAAACTGCCATATATAATCAAGTCTTCCCTGCCACAGCAGCCCTAAGAAGCCTTGAAGGAGTAGTCCAAGAATGAAGGGAGCAGAGTACATGCTAGTGGACACATGACTACACCTGCCATGGCTCAGCTTTCCGCAGGTGAAAAACAATACATATAGCTCTGTGGCACTGTAAAAATGAACAGATGCATCCTCTTGAGTTAAGTGACATAGGTGCATTAGATTTTGCAAGAAGGGGATCATAAGGAACTGTAGGAGAGGAATCCCATTCCCCCCCCCCTTTAACTCTTCTTCCCTGTCCTTCTGCTCATCTTTGACTTCACCACCGCCTCTCCACTGCCACCGCCTCTCCACTGCCACCTCCTCACCCATGCTTTTTCACAGAGCAGTTTGGGTTGCTACAACTCAGAATGGTGTCCAGCTTTTCCTTTTTGTGATGCCTGGTGTGTGTGCACAGATTATTGCAAGTAACTTGGGGAGAGGAGTGTCCCCCAGGATTTTTTAAAATAAAGGCATATTTTTCTTGAAACTTGGGTGCTCTTGGGCTTGCACGATCTTGAGTCGAGGCTGGCCCCCTTGTGTGCACTTGGTTATCTGTGCAGTGGGTCAGCCCTTTGCTGTAAGGTATACACATGGGGAAGTATATTGTTTTAATAGGTAGACAACTACTGTTTTGAACTGAATCCCCTATGTAATTCTAAGGTGTACAAAGACTCAGTGCTAATGTGGAGAGTAGCAGTAGCCAAGCACCTCCCCAGCCAATTTCTAATGTATTTCGTTTGTATATTCCATGGGAACGACTTGCCATTCTAGCTCCCTTAGTGGGCAAGAGTAAAACAGGTTATGTCAAACCCCCTTGCATATTGAGATTTATTAATGAAAATGTATATACAATGCCTTTAACACTAAAGTGCTAGATAAATGTTAATTGTTCTTACCTATTTCACCATGTTTTCAAATCTAGGGGTGCCATAGTACGGCACTAAGATTTTCTTGCAGTTTCTGTCTTCAGGATTTTACTTGCTGTACAGTACTCTTCAATCCTTTCAAAGATCTACTAGACTGAACACACATGAAGCTGCCTCATACTGAATCAGTCCATCAAAGTCAGTTTCGTCTACTCAGAATGACAGTGGCTCTCCAGCCTCTCAGGTAGAGGTCTTTCATGTTGACCTTTTAACCTTGGGTCAGTCACAAGTTCTGGCACAGGTGTTCCTAAAAGAGCAGTTTGTGTCAGAGTTCTCTCAGCCCCACCTACTTCACAGGGTGTCTGTTGTGGGGAGGGGAAGGGAAAGGAGTTTGTAAGCCGCTCTGAGACTCCAAGTGAAGGGCGGGGTATAAATCCAATCTCTTCTTCTTCTTCTTCTTCTTAACTGGAGATGATGGGGACTGAACCTAGGACCTTTTGCATACAAAGCAGAAGCTCCACCCTGAGCCACGGTCCCTCCCCTAAAAAGCTTCCTTCATCAGATACCAGCTTTGACTCTCGGAAGCTTATACCCCAAAATCTTGTTGGCATTGAATCTAGCTGTTCTAAGTCAGATAATATCAGCTCCTTCAGGAGTTTATAAAGTATTAATGTGCTTGGCAGAGTCTGGAAGGAGCATATTTTAAAATTGTAAAAACAATAACATGCAAAGGATCATTACAAAGGAAGGTATATTTGCTTCAGTTTTTTAAACAATTGTTCTGTTTGGCTATTCTACAAATGGAATTATTGGTTGATAAATCACTACCAAACTTAAAAATACTATCAACGTGACTTCTAATGAAATGTTGACCTTTATGAGTATCTATGCTACTAAGGCTGTTCTTGTCAATAGACTGATAGATGCTATGATTGGTACTGCTTCACTGGAGCTACTATTCCAACCAAAATGGCGGCATATAGATGCATATACTTGGCACTCTGGTGTTATAAGTGAGTGGGAAAGAGCAGCAAGAATGCATGGTGTATGGGTCTACTAGTTTGACTGGCCTGCAGAAATAAAACATAGATAGGAGGGGATCAGCTGTTTCAAATTGCTAAGATACAAGATACAAGCAGCTGCATGGGTCTGCTGAAATAGATATAAGAAACTGGAAAATGTAGATTTTTAACACCATTTTTCAGTTTCAGCTGTTAAACACACACACAACACTTCCTTATACTGAAGCTCAGTCCATCAAGGCCAGTGTAGTCTCCTCTGACTGGCAGTTGCCCTCCAGGAACTCAGGTGGAAGTCTTCTGCATTACCTTCTGCTTGGTCCTTTTAACTGGAGATGCTGGGACCTTCTGCATGTGAAGTATAAACTCTACCACTGAGCCAAGGCCCCTCCCAGCCATGGACTCATTGTGTGCCCATCATGAGCTATCTTCCCTCAGCATCACACCTCTAATTTAGGAACACAGTGCCCAACCTTACCAGATCACTGAGAAAATGTAGAACATATGCTTTATGCTAAATAGCTGTTTTGCTTTTGTGGGAGGCGGGTCCAAAAAGAAGCCCCTCAGCAGAATATACTGAATTGGTGCAAAGATAAAGAAGATTGATTTCTCTCAAATAATAGGACCTCTCTCCTCACTTTAACTTCTGGCCAAATCAAGCTACAATTTTCCCTAGAAGTTAAAATAACTAAACTGTCACTTAGGGGTAACTCCACAGCTTTAAACAAGAATCTTCCCTTGCTTTTTTCAAAGAATAGATTAAAACTCATCCATAACTCACATTCTTAGCTGACAAGCTACCCCAGCACTCATCATCTGAGAGAAATACGGGCTTGTTCTGAGAATCCAGTTTAGCGTTACATGTTTCCTGCTCACTCCTGTGGAAGGGCTGGCGTAGCTCTCCCTGGCATAATGGATTGAGGTGGTGAGAACTACATGAGAGAGCCAGTTTGGTGTAGTGGTTAAGTGTGCAGACTCTAATCTGGGAGAACCGGGTTTGATTCCCCACTCCTCCACTCACAGCTGCTGGATGACCTTGGGCAAGCCATAGTTCTGGCACAGCTGTTCTTGAAAAAGAGCAGTTACTGTCAGAGCTCTCTCAGCCCCACCTACCTCACAGGGGGTCTGTTGTGGGGAGAGGGAGGGAAGGGAAAGGAGTTTGTAAGCTGCTCTGAGACTCCCTTGGGTAGTGAAGGGCGGGGTATAAATCCAACCTCTTCTTCTATTGCAGTGCAAAGATCTTCTGTTCAAGGTGCACCTTATGCACATATGAAAGGGAGAAAATTGCTGCAGTCCGTTACTTGTGCAATATAAGCACAAGCTGCGCTGCCCCAAGTCTTTTCCACAAATGAGCCCCCATTTCCTACTAAAACATAAAAATGAAAGGAACAATGTTCAAATAAATATCCTTTATTAAAGAAAACAAAGGAGCAAATTTTAAGCACCAAAAACTGTAAGTATGTTGTTGTGTTGCATGTACAAGAGACAAGTCATTCAGGACTTTGTTTACAGGTTTGAATTTTGAAGCCATGATAGTAAAAAACATGAAGTACAAAGCAATACAACAAAGTTGCAGAAAAGCTGCACTAAAGGGGGGGGAACAGCAAAAAGGCAGTCAAAACAGGTTCAGTTTTCAAAATATTGCTAAGAATGTTTTTTTAAGTTATGCTTCTTGTTTAATACTTCAGAACATTGAGCATTATAAAGGTATTGCAAATTTGCTGGAGTATTTTAGAAATGCAATGGCCATTTACAATGTCCAGGTAAATACAGTTGTGTTAAAGAGTTGTAGCAGAGTTTGCTGATTAGTGAGTGGTGGATGAGTTTTCCTTCTGATTTGTTAGCTTTTCAAAAATGAAGTGTTTCATTAACCCTTAGCCACTTTACCCATGCAATATAACCAGCAGCCTTTGTTTCTGCAAACATGTTAATGCAGCTGTGTTCTTGGCAACGTGTAAAAGGAAATAAACATCCAACAGTCTGCAGCTGCAGGAACGTGTGAATCTAAAATCACTTCACATGTGTAGAAACATCACGTGAGAATCACTGCTAAATACAAAGAGGACAGGATGTTGTGATTTGAATTTACCTCCCCCAAACACATATATATTAAAAAGCTAGCAAGCCAGGGACAAGGGCTTTAGCTTAGCGATCTCCCTGATGTGTTACCTTTCCACCTATATAGTGTTCAATGTGGGGGAGCACTGAAAGATGCGCCCTTCACATGCATTATGAAGTTACATGGTCCAGAACACTTGAATCACGACTCAAAGTTTATAGTACACATACATACACCTACACTCTGGGGGGGAAACCTGAGGCAAAGAATGAGAATTGAGTGAAAAAAATGCTTGTTTCTAAATTCAAATCATAAAGAATAAAATCCAGCTTTTCCAAGAGAAGAGACCATCCAAGATACAAAGGCCTCGAATCAAAATGATGAAAATTAATAGCACATTTGTTGTGAACTTCCATGGGATGTAGAAGATAACATAACTGATAGTACCTACTAAACACAACTGTTAGTTGAACAGAACAGGAATGTTAACATTTTGCAACAGCTGTTTTCAGTGAGAAAATCTTTTGCCTAAATACTGAACACATTTGTTTTTTATTTTCAGGCAGTGTGAATATCCACATTAAGGAGTGCAGGACAATAAATAAATGTCTAGTGTGCAAGTTAGAAAGGCATGAATATCAATAAAGATTTGTAAATGACAACTTGAAGTTGGATAAATGGCCTTCAACAACTAACTCATAGGACTGTGCAAAACATTAGAAAATACACTGATGTAATTCCTCACCCCTACTAAAATTATGTTTTAATTTCATTCAAGTTGATACAGCAATAAATTTAAATTTATTTTATTGGAAGCTTCAAAATTATAGTTACGGGGGGGAAACCTGGCCAGTGCTGTATTTTACAAACCATTGCAGAGTAACATAACAATGTGATTCTTCTGTACTCAAGAATACTTAGCAACAAATGCCCCAGTTCAGGGAACAGAGGGTAGCAAAAGGCTATGTCCCTGCTCCCGTACCACTGAATGCTAAACCTGCCTAAGGCATGATTCAATGCTCATAGAAGCAATACCAGTGAATCTGCTACAACTTGGGGGTCACAATAGATGGGGCGGCATTTTCAAAACCTAATGGGCGATTGGTTGAAACAAAGGACCCCATTTCCACATGCAGACTGCTACTGCTGGACTGGGGTAAAGGTTGATGGGAAGCTACCATCTTTTAAACTCTAGTAGCATTTAAAAATTCCACATGCTCTCAAAAAGGTGCTTCCATCTCTTTAAAATAAGCTTATTTGCTTAACAATTTACTTAACAGATCTTGCTTCATACTTAGGAGATCATTACAGTAACACAGGTAATCTAAATACAAAATCATTATAGTGAAAATAAAATATGTTCATAATAAATCCAAATAACTTCAATTTACAGTTACACTCTTTAAAGTCAGTGCAAATAAACATACGTTGATAATTAGTTTCCTCTTTTCACAGGATGGCATTGCAAAAATGCACCAATACATAAAATAACGTTCAAAATGAACTCCTTATGGTGAAGTAAATTCTCTCCCTCTATCCCTGCAAGACATAATTTAGTTCTGTCACTTTGCTTTTGTGGTATCAGTTTTACAGTACAGACTTTTTCTATTTTGAAAAGCTTTACAAGCAAATGGTTAAAACAAGAAGCAAAACTACGCTGAGGAATATTAAACACATTATACCAGTATACCACGGGACTAAAATTAAAGTCTCATGAAGTGTTCC